>NW_006442512.1:10393536-10414183 GCF_000325575.1 Pteropus alecto | reverse complement strand
ACGAAAAGATGCTCAACATCGCTAGCTATTAGGGAAATGCAAATCAAAACCACAATGAGATATCATCTCACACCTGTTAGAATAGCTATAATCAATAGGACAAATAATAACAAATGTTGGAGAGGATGTGGAGAAAAAGGAACCCTTATACACTGCTGATGGGACTGCAAATTGGTACAGCCACCATGGAAAACAGTATGGAGGTTCCTCAAAAAACTAAGAATTGACCTACCATATGATCCAGCAATCCCTCAATTGGGTATTTACCCCAAAGACTTGAAAACCCATATCCAAAAAGATATTTGTACACCGATATTCATAGCAGCATTATTCACGGTGTCCAGGACATTGAAGCAACAGAAGTGTCCTACAATAGATTATTGGCTAAAGAAGCAGTGGTACATATATACAATGTAATATTACTCAGCCATAAGAAGAGATGAAATACTGCCATTTGCGACAACATGGATAGACCTTGAGATAATCATGCTAAGCAAAATAAGTGAGATAGAAAAATTTGAATATTACATATCACTTATTTGTGGGATATAAACCTATATAGCAACAAACAAACAAAGAATCACAGACATGGACAATGGACTAATGGTTATTAGAGGGTAGTGGGAGATGGGGGGGGTGTGAGGTAGATGGGGTATAAGGGGTTAAATATGTTGTGACACTTGAAACTTACTGGATTTCATTAACCAATGTCGCCATAATAAAAATACATACATACATACATACATACATACATACATACATACATACATACATAAAATTTAAAAGTTTTTAAATGTTGATGGCCAAATCGGGAATTAGCATGCTCTATTTCTGACCAGGTTATTGAGCAGTAGTCTAACAAGAAAGTTTAATCTGAAGATAGAAAGAAAGGTTTCAGTGTGTAATTCTAGGGCTTCCTAGCAAGACATCTTATCATTATTTATCAGTACTATTTTTTAGTAGAAATGTTTCTTTATTGACCCTTGGTCAATGGTAAAGAGCTCTTTGAAAGAGATATTTGTTATTTTAGTATGCTAAATTCCACATTGCTAGGTACACATCTAAAAAATAAATAGCTAGATAGAAATAGTTAGATGACAGATTAGATGATAGATAGATGATAGATAGATAGATAGATAGATAGATAGATAGATAGATAGATAGATGATAGATATAGATAGATAGATAGATAGATAGATAGATAGATGATAGATAGATGATAGAGAAATAGATAAGTGGTAGATAGGTTAGACAGACAGACAGATAGACAGATAGACAATAAATAGGTAAAGATAGATGAATAGATATAGAAATATAGCTTTTCTTTGGTCTTGTGAAGCTTCTTATTGTCTTATTATTCCCATCTAAGTTACCTCTATTTCTTTCTCAAATTCCAATGGCCTAGCACTGCCATTATACTATTACAGTCTTTTGAAATTTTATAAGGTGAATACTGTGGTCCTTGACAAAATAATCTTTTAAGTGATTATAAGTAAAGGTTACAGATACTTAAGACAAAATAATCCTAATAAGTGATGATAGTAAGGTTATAGGATACACAGTTAATATACAGACCCAATTGTTTTCTTATATGCCAGTTGTGAATGTAAATTGGTACAGCCACTATGGAAAAATAGCACGGAGAGTTCTCAAAAAGTTAAGAATAGAATTACCATATGATCCAGCAATCCTTCTTCTGGAGACCTATCTCAAAAACTTGAAAACTTTTATCCGTAAAAATATATGCACCTCTATGTTCAATGCAGCATTATTCATGGTGGCCAAGACATGGAAATAACTGAAGTGCATTTCCATAGGTGATTGGGTAAAGAAAATGTCATATGTATATACAATGAAATATTATTCAGCCATAAGAAAATATGAAAAAATAGCATTCTCACCAGGAGTGTATGAGGGTTCTTTTTTCCCCACAACCTATCCAACACATTATTACTTGTCTTGTTGATGATAGCCATTCTAACAGGTGTGAGGTGGTATCTCATTGTTGTTTTGATTTGCGTTTCCCTAATAGCTAGTAAAGTTGAGCATCTTTTCATATGTCTGTTGACTGTATGTCTTCTTCAGAGAAATGCGTGTTTAGGTTCTCTGCCTATTTTTTAATTTTTTTTTTGTTGTTGAGTTGTATGAGTTCTTTATATATTTTGGCTATTAGCCCCTTACGAGAGGCATTGTTTGAAAACATCTTCTCCCATGAAGTTGCTTGCCTCTTCGCTTAGCTGATGGTTTCTTTTGCTGTGCAGAAGCTTTTTAGTTTGATATAGTCCCATTCATTTATTTTTGCTTTTACTTCCCTTGCCTTTGAGGTCAAATTCATAAAATCCTCTCTAAATCCAAGGTCCATAGTTAAGTACCTATGTCATATTCTATGCAACTTATTGTTTCAGGTCCTATATTTAAGTCTTTGATTCATTTTGAGTTCATTTTTGCATATGGAAATTGATAGCAGTCTAGTTTCATTCTTTTGCATGTGGCTTTCCAATTTCCCCAGCACCATTTGAAGAGGATTTATTTTCTCCATTATATATTTTGGGCTCCTTTGCGGAAAATTATTTGTCCATATATATGTGAGTTTATTTCTGGGCTTTTAATTCTCTTCCATTGGTCTGTGTGTTTGTTTCTCTATCAATACCATGCCGTTTTGATTACTGTCACTTTGTAGTATACTTTGAAGTTAAGCAGAGTGATACCTCTGGCCTTGTTCTCTTCTCAGGATTGCTTTGGCTATTCAGGGTCTTTTGTGATTCCATATAAATCTGATGACCTTTTTGTTCTATTTCTTTAAAAAATGACATTGAAATTTTGAAGGGGATTGCATTAATTTTATATATTGCTTTGATAATATGGTCATTTTAATTATGGAGAACCATGTATTTCCTCCTCCATTTTCTAACCAACTCATATTCTAGAGCCATTAATCCTCTGAAAAATATTGGAAGCTCTTGCCTTTACTTCCGTGCCTCCTGCCAAAGGAACAGGCGTTTTGTTGTGTGTTTTTCCTGGCTAATGAGATGGAGAGTCTGCCACTTGTTGGCCAGTGTTTTCCTGCTGTTAACAGGGTATATGTTACTGAGTGGCCAGGCTGTGTTCTAGAAACTAGGTTTACCAGTTATGAAGCCTGTTTTTTATTTCTGTTTTCTGTGTCCAGTTCTCAGTTGGTTCATAGATCAGAGAATAGTATGCCCACTGAGCATGCCCTCAAGCCCATACAACATCAAAGAAATTTTGATTCTTTTGATTTTTTTTTTTAAGTCAGTATAGAATTAGAGAGTATAGAAACATATTCCTACATTTGCCACTCATCTCTAAGGGAAAAGTGAAGGAAAAAGCTCTCATTTTCAAATTTATAGAACTGTCATTATTTTCTTCAACCTACCTGTCCTGTTTCCATGGCTGGTTCCCGTCTCCAAAACCATTACTTGCTTTCCAAAATTTTATCACATATTTAATTGGAAGAAAGAACAGGTAGAATTGATGCAGACTTGGTTGGAAGTGAACAAGCTTTGCTGAGGAGAATGTTGGGAAAAAAGCACCATAATAAATAAATTAAATAATAAAAAGAAGACCCTAAAGAAGCTGCTTGCTGTATATGCAATAACTTTTCTTTTTCTGAACCTCTTCCTAAAAGTAATAAATATAAAATATAAAAATACTATAAAAGTAACGTATCCTTGTCATCTTTGAATACATGAGAGAAAACTTTAATGTAAAGAGTAAAACAGTTAAATTTATATCAAACTGGATATATATATTCTAGACATATTTTTATAGCCCCTTACATAAACGTAAGGTAGATGAATGAATATATCACAAGTACTTTCTGGAATAGGTGTGCTAACAGCAAGTGGTAATTTAACTTGACCAATAAAGTGTTGTTAGTGCCTGGCCTTCCTGTATATTTAATTGAACCAAAATAACTTGTGGAGGGTGGCTTATCATTATAATGAATGTGATAGAGGGGAGCAAGTGAAGCAGAGTTCAAGATAGCAGGAAATAAAAGGCATAGAGAACTAGTGAGCCAGAAAGGGGAATTGAAACAGATCTGATGTAGCACTAATCAGCAGTGAGTGAAGTAATGAACTAGGAAAGAGATGGGGTTTTAGTTATAGCCCACCAAATGGAAATGAGAAATTTCTCGATGTTCCATATGGTCTATAATTCAAATGCTTTGTGCCTTCAGGTTAGAATTTTCAAACAGATAACAGATGTAGAAAAAGACTCAAATTTTCATGCACACATCATGATGGTTAGCTTTCGAAATCTCAGGGCTTGCGTGTAAACTCCTCATTTAAGAACTAGGATTTAAAATAAAGCCGTCAGACCTCAGGCAGAACTCCAGTTGAGAAAAAGAGTTCTAGGTTAATAATAGCTTTATTTTTACATACCAATTCAAATGGTACAAAACAGCTCTAGGGATGTTAACATGACAGCAACAATTCAAGAGCTATGGGGTTCAAAAGAACATTTTTTGCCAAATGGCCTTTTGCTAAAGAAAATAATTTAAACTGAGGACATTGATATAGAGAGATTAATTCTGTGTACAACTGAACAATAATGTCCAATATGTCAAAATATCAATTTTATCTTAAAGGAAAAGAAACAGAAATTTTCTCTAATGACAAACCCTTACCATCTTTTATATGTCAGAACTAAAAGAATTATTAAATTTTCAAGAGCAAAACTTAAGTGATTTCATATACATTTGTGAGGTCCTATGTGGTACACCAACATGACTTAGATGTGAACTCCTCCCCCACCATCAAACTTAGAATCAAGTAGAGATAACATTTGCACCCAAATAAATAATCAAAAATCTTAGAATGGCTAGAGACCCCACAGACATACTAAGTAGATATGGAAATGCTGAAAGTAGAACGATATTTATCCAATAGGAGGAATAAAGTCAACATCTTAGAAAGGTAGCACTTTAACTGGGCTTGTGATAAAATTCCATGTGGTATTTCAGAACACAAGTTTGAGTCCCAGTTCTGCTCTATACTCGCTTTGTGATATGAGCCAAGTTACTCAACCTCTCTAAAACTCAAGTCTGAATGTATAAAGTGAGAAAATAAATTCTCTATATCATAGGTTTCTTGTAGGCGTAAAAAGGGATAATACATATAAAACTCTTTCCTAGTATGTAGTAGGTAGTATAGGGAAAACTCCCTGTCCTCATGTTACTGCTTTGAACAAAATATAGGAACATTTAGTGTTATTTCCACCCTTTTGGAGGATTAGGAGAAAGGTTTTTACTCCTCCACTTCTCAATTACTTCTTCCTATGAGATTAGAGTTAATAGATAATCTTGAAATAAAGATAATTGATCCCCTGTGGCCTGAATTTCTTATTCTCTTTCTCTCTCTCTCTCTCTCTCTCTCTCTCTCTCTCTCTCTCTCTCTCTCCCCCCTCCCGCCCCCCTTGCTTTCAGCAATAAAACAGATTCTCCTCATTTCTGCTTCTAGTAATTCCATACCCTTATTTGCCTAATAACTTCATGGTTATGTGAGGCAAGGTGTGGTCCTTCCCATTGGCTGCCAGGCCAAGTGTCAGCTTTGCAGATCCTTGTCCCTAGATTTAGGGTGGGAGCAGCATTAGGAAGGCTCCTTTTAACTTTGGGAGGAATGTTATTCTTCAGACCAGTTTTATCATGTATTTTCCATATGGATTTTATTTAGTTTTCTGTTGGTCTGGGAACTAAAGAAGAAGGTTGATCAATTGTATCCTCAAAATCTGAATTATTAGGTGGTACCTTGGAAACTGTGAATAATCAGAAGGGTATGAGCTCATAAAATATAGGCTCTAAAATGAAAAGAACAAGGCACGTACATTTGTGTGAAAGAATGGCTCTTCATGGTGGAATATGCAGGAAACCCTTGGCTTAGGTTTCTGCCTCCTTTCTCCTTGAAAGAACAAAATATGATTTTCCCTCTCACTTTAGTTTGCTTAAAACATATAAGATTAAAACATCCAAGCTCCTTTTTTTTGTATAATTATCTAATTTTTTTGAGATATCTGTTTTCACAAATACTATGAGAATGTTTATCTCTGTACAGACAGTTTTGAAGAATCTAAAATCACCAACGAAAGGATACTTCAATCTTTGCTACAAAGAGAAACATTCCTACACATTTCAGCTAACTGTACCATTAAAAAAATAGTATGGAAGCCACCTCCACCACCTGTGCAAAAAACACTAAAATATATCCCCATGCTGTGCTCCCCAAGATCACTTACGGAGTGTACTGTAAGCACTGATTGCCTATATCTGAGGAAAAATCTCTGTATCTCTACTTGTTCATATCATATTCCTTGACTTCGCTTGTCCATGGCAGCTGAAAGTGTCTCCTTAAATTTTCTGCCCTAGGAGCCTTGCTTTCCTCGTTGTCTCATTTTTTTAATTTGTCAAAAACCTGTCAGGCATTAAGAAAATACTTGTTTTACCTTTTACTGACATTTTTAATGTCCTGGGCTCTCTTGGGTGAAAGCTTTCTAGATCGAACTTAATCTTCATCCCCAATTACTGATGCTCATGCAGAACCTGCATATTAATACTTTATCAAGATCATAGTCAGCAAAAATATTCTAGACAGAATACTTTATTTATAGTATTATAAAATGGGCTTGGATTTTGTTCTCCACTCCTTTAAATTTGTACCTTAAGGATTTAAAACTATAGACTGCATATATACCTCAGCTATTGAGAGTAGAAACCTAAATGTTCTTAAATTTACATGATATGTAATTCAGGGCACTAGGAATGGCCTTGGCAATTGGATCTAGCTTAATGTCAAATATCCTAAAATCCTATCATTACTTTTGATACATTTTTTCTAACACACAATTGACTCTCTCTGGTTTGATTGTCAGAAAAAAAAAATTAGTCTAGATATGTATTTTACAATGTGTTCTTTTGTAGAGTTCACTCTACATTTATTAAAGTTAGAGAACCAAGTAGTATTTGAAACATTTCTGTGTCTATGACAATTAATGGAGTTTATGTAGATAAAATCATTTCCAGGAAAAGGAGATATATCCATGATCACTGACAAAGAATTCTGGCATAGAACTGTCCATTTTTCCATGTGTTGCAATGGACCTAAACTAACTTTAAGAAAAAGACTCTAGAAATGTACTTGGATCATTCCCTTTTCTTCTATTCAGGTACACATCCTGATTAAGTTCCATACATTTCCTATACTATCTACTGTAATCTCTGTCAAGATTATTGTCAAAGCATATATAACTGATTTAATCAGCAACAAATAAAATTGAGACTTCAAGTTCATAACAGATGAAGTAAACTTTGTTTTAAAAAACCTTTATCAAAAGTCCAGCTACTCATAAGAGATATCATTTATGGAGGATTTCCTATAGAAATAAATATCAATTTCCCTTGCTGTTGTGAATTTTACTTTTGGATAAAACCAAAACTATGTTCCTAGAAACCTATTATATAGTCTCCTCAAAAAAAATTATATTTGCTGAAAATTGCCCTTAGCGTTATCAATCAGTTTGAAGACTGATGAGAAACTATGGTATAACAGTTGTTGTATTTATTATAGTAATATTATTAGGGATCTATAAACTACAATACTTGCTTTCCTGAGTATGAAGACTATGGGAAAATCCCTGCCTCCACAAATACACACACAACAGGTCTCACTCAGTTTCAGAGATATCTGTTTCTTTTCATTCTTTAGTTGCTAATGTTTGTGAATTGAAACTGTGTCTTTATTTTGTCTGTTAGAAATTTTGATGAGCAAATTTATATTTTACTGCTACTAATTTAAACTATATGAACAACCAATGGATCTACTGGTCAAATATTGGCCAATTACAAATTTCATGGTTTTTCTAATTAATTTTACTAACAGTGGATTGATTTCTTTAATGCGATTGAATTTTTATAGAACTGAACACTATTAACACTGTAGAGATCATAATTCCAGTCCAATCTTGTACTTTATAATTGAAGATATGAAGAATGGAGAATTTCAAAACTTTTCAAATATTAGAGAGTTGGTTATAAATAGTAAGAATAGAATCCCAATGCCTGCTATTAGACCAATATTTTCTCCACTACTCTGCACTGTATCTAAGTAGAACGTATTTTCCACTTATACTCAGAAATGACATACAATTTGAATTGTACAAATTTCACTCTTAAAAAATGTGTCATCACTTTTAAACTTTTGAAAATATTTAAATGTTCTTTAATTTCTGGAGGAATATTAAACTATAAGACACCCCAAATTTACACCAAAGGATACTTTATATAACTTACGGGGAAAGTCTACTTTAAAATATCCTGAATATGACTTATTTTTTTACTTATTCTCTAATTTTTGTATTTTCTTCTTAAAATTTAAAATTTGTGTCTAATTGATCTTTCAAAGCAACAACAAAAAAGGTGTCAATCATGTTTATGATTGATGTAACCCAGTCAAAGAAAAGAAGTCTGAGAAAAATCTTGACAAAATCTGCAGTGGGAAAAAAAAAAAAAAAATTACATAATCTTCTCCCCATCTTGCCATTATCATGTAGTAGCAAGAAATATTTTTCTTCTACATCAATTCGTTGAATATAAAACTATGATAAATTTTTCATACTACCAGTTAAATTTCAATAGTTAAATTCACTATTAATTTTAGTTACTCCTAACCATCCACCTTTCCAAAGTCATCTGCTGTTTTACTTAATTGTGTTTCTTCTACCACAGTCACATGGGTCTAATATTTATAATTCTCCAAAAAATGATTCCTTGTCTCTAGTTATGAAACTATTGCCAACTTACTAGATGACTTTGGATGAGTCTCTTACAATACTATGCCTTTGTGTCTTTATTTATAAAATGAGGGAAATAAATGATCTACGATCCATTCTTGCTTCAATAATCTGTGAAAATACTATTATTTCCAAACTTTCAGAATAAAATATTCTTTTCCACCATTCTACTTACACATTCTTCAAAATTTTATTTACTCCAAGAAACCTAACTCTTTCTTGATCTTTCCAAAAGTTGAAGGAGAGTCATATGCCAATCACATCATGACTTCTACATGGCTGACAGTGATTGTAAAATGTCAGATATTTTAATTCTAATTTCAGAGTACTTAAATTGGGGCAGGGGGTGGGAATGTGACTTACTTAGAATAAATGAAATATGATATCACTTTATACAATCACTTCTCCATTCTTTTGTAATGTATTGTTTATTACTTCATTATATCATCAATCTCCTATTATCTCCTAAATGAAATTTTGTGTTTTCGACTCTTAATGAACTTTCACTAAAATGGATTATGTCTTTTTCACATTTTTTTAAATTTCCCAAGTTACTTAGTGACTCTTTTCCTATGTGGGTATTTAAAATAAATTTGTGAAATTAAACCTTTTAAATATATTTCGATCTTATCTATTCACCTATAATTATCGACAAAGTTTAGAGCTAAAAAAATAAATCTTTAAAATACCTATAAGCCACATCTGGTCCTCTTCATTACACAAAGCTAGAGTTCATTCAGCAAGAATGTTGTGAAAACCATATGTGGCACTCCTAAAAATTGTCAATAATATATGAAACCACTGACAAAATAAAAACAAGTTTGATAGTTTTAGCATTTTTTTCTTCTTGATAGCACCTAAATATATCATTTATATTCCTATCATTAACTATTGCTATAAAATATATTTTAATAGTTTTACAGTAGATGAATCTGCAAATGAATCAATAATTTATTTAAACAGTTTCTTGTTATTGGGCATACAGATCATTCTCAATATTGCACTACTGAAATGACAATATAATAAACAGTCTTATAATTTTGTCTATATTTATTAGCTTCATTAAGATTTATTCATAGATTTAAATTTCTGAATTAAATTTTATAAATATTTCTATCAATATTGACCAATGCAGTCAAACAGTCCTTTAGAAAAGTTTACCTATGAACAATACACCTCCAAAAGAGCTTGTTTCCCCAAAATGCTAATAACATTGTATCATATTGAAAACTTTATTTTTATGTGAAGAAAGTTCCTTATAGTTTTATTGTTCTTTGGTTGAACATGTTTTCATATTTTTCTGAGTATTTCTCATTTTATTTTTCCAAGCTTTGTTAATTTCCTTTGCTCATTTTCCTACTGAAATGGTCAAATGTTTCTTTATGAAATAGCACGTTTATATTTGATATTTATTAATACCTTGTCAATCATATGCTATAAATGTTTTTCTATGTTTATCTTGCTTTTATTTTTATTTTGTTTATAGAGACATAGATACATCACATATATGTACATACAATTTAATCTATAATTTTTACAGTATCTTTTCTGATTTTTACAGTTTGGAAGAGTAATTCACTACAAAATTATAGAAACATTTATTTGTAATATCTTCCCATTTTTAGTCCTTCTTTCTTATACTTTAGTATTTGATCTATCGAGATTTGATTTTTTTAACCTTTGGTAGAGAGTATAATTTTTTAATGTATTCAGTCAGTTATCTTCATATTATTTGTTAGACGACTAATTATTTTCATAGTTATGTTTTTAGTTGAATGGTATATGTCAATTTTCTACACTTTAACCCTTATCATTTTAGTTTTACCTGTTTTGATAGATTTTATGTTGAATTAATTTTCTAATCCACTTTAGAAATCTGTTTCTTAATAAATGCACTTAATCCATCTAGATTTATTGTCATAACTGGTATGGTTTCTTTTACATTTCAAAATTTACATTATTTATTTATTATTATTTTTGTTTCTATTTCTTTATTTTAGTCCTTTAATTTGCGTACATTTTCTAAAATAATTTACTTTATCTATAAGTTGATCCTTTTAAGTTTTAAAAAATCATGCTTAAACTTATATTATTTCATTATCAATATTAAAAATTATATTATCTATCGTCTCCTTTTAAGGAGTATTGATATAATTTTAACTTTCCTTTATTTCTCCTCTTTTAATATTCCCTTTGTTTTATAAAAAATTAGGATTATATAACCAATCCTTTATATTTATATTTTGTTTTCAATCTTCTCTTTTAATAAATATTAATGGTATGTACATTTCATTTTCTTTTACAATCTGACTTTCACTCCAAGTACCTAATGTAGCTGTCTTCCAAGTCATACTGTTAGATAGCTAGTCAGACGTGAGCGGGAACAAAGGAATAAGGGCCCAGACTAGAGACCGCCCAAAGAACACCCTGGGTAAGCATATGTTCACTAGGCAGAGTTATATAGCAGCCAGGTGTCAATCTAAATGACCTCACTTGCCAGTCACTATTGGCAAAGCCTTTAGAACCCATCATAGCCCAAATATAAGGCAGATATTCCCACTTCTGGGTCCTTTTGCCCTTCTGGGCTCCCCTTTTTGCCCCTTTTTGCTCTTCTGGGTTCTCTCTCTTTGATGGTCTTTTGTGGCATTTTGACCTTCTGAGCTCCCCTCTTTTTTCCTTTCTGGGTTCCCTTCTTTTTTGCCACTTTTTGCCCTTCTGGATTCTTTCTCTTTTGGGTGGCCTTTTGTGGCCTTTTCACCTTTTTGTAGCCACTTTGTCCCCTTTGTGTTGGTTACAGTGCTGGGACCATGTATTCCTTGGGGCAGGAAAAAAATGAGAGTGAGAACAATTAGAGAAGCAGAAAGTGTTTTTAAAGAAGTCAAGGTGCTTTATGGCTTGCTGACTGCTGAGTTCTCTCCTGCTAATGGGGGGCCAGCAATGTGTTTCCATTTATGCATGGAGGCTGGCAGTGGATCACAAGAAAAAAATATTTGATTTTTAATTTGATCAAGTGCATTTTCAGAAGCCTCATTTTTCACTAATAGGGTGAAGATATAAACTTACCCTTCATGTACAGAAGACTATAAGTACAGCATTTTGTGTATTGAAAGTAGCGATTAAAGATTTCACACAACTTAATTAAAATAGAAATAACATTCCAGAACTAAATGCAAATATTACCCTAATTATAATATATATGAGATAACATTTAAACAAAATAAAACAATCATAAATTTAGGAAATCTAGCTTAAGTTAGAAGTTTGATTAGCAAAGAAGCAGCCACAGGATTCCCACAACCCCCAAAGGCCCCTTTGAAAATCAGTGTGAAGACAGGCATCCTACTTAAATAGATAACCTTTTCAAGGTGCTCTTTGAGGTAGGTATTATTCCACATTGTTGTTCATTTGCATATCCCATACAGAGCTCAGAATTAAAGATGATATCATAAAGGCACAGTGCTTGAGGAACAATGCATTGGAGCCCAACATATGTTCAGCTCTTCTCAGTTATATCCTTTCTCTTTAATTTCAAGACTCATAGATATTCCACATCTACAAAGAAAAAAACCTGTACGTCTTTGGAGATTATATGCATGTGTTTACTGCTTCCCAATGTTACCCACGAAGTGAAGTGAATCGCACTCTAAACTCTACAAAGACTTACAGTACTTTAGGCTGTCAGAAATTCCACTCATACAGGATATGATGCAGGGACCATTTCCATAAACAATGAAATGCATAAATTTGAACCAGTTTCTCATGCCAATGTTACTTTGGGCATAGGAAAAGCAAACAAACTATTTTCTACCATATTCTCTCCCCTAAGGTCTTTTGCTCTTTTGTAAAAACCACTGTGGTTGGATTTTATAAGAATAAATTCACACTGGAAAAATAAAAAAAAAATAAAAACAGCTGATATAAGGTCGACATGAGAGGATATTACATTCTTTTTAACAAACGGCAAAATAATAATAGCACTTCAATTTGATTTTATTTGTATTTTTTTTATATCTGCTGTAAAGGAAAGTGGTTTATTAAATTAGTGTTACATTTTTACACGCAAACATGTTTATGTATATGCATTTGCACGTGCATATGTATGTAGAGAGAATACTCTCTGACTATAGTAAGAAAAATAAATATAAATTTGTCAATTGTTCATATGATTTTTTTACTTGATGTGACTATAGATAGTAGATTTATGTGCTATATATTGCATTGTTATTAACATTAGGGATCAGAAAATAAATATGCCTATATTTCTCAGCATGATAGCATAGCCTTGGGTATTCAGAATTTTTCAATGATAAACCTTTGTGTGGATTTCAAAATAAATTCTATGAGAGCGTGAATGTGCTTCACATTGTGCAGGTGGGGTTATCTGGTAAAATATGCAGAAAATCCTGGTGTGGCTGCCAAGGAGATGTGTGCTGTGTATACCTTCCTGATAGGTCATATACATAATAAAAAAGAGAAGTGGTGCTTGTTTCAGTCTTTCCCATCTCTAGAAAATCATTGCACGCTTTTTTTTCCTTACCTTGATTAGATCCAGTAGGAACTTGATTCCATTAATTCTATTCTTCTCGATTCAATAATCATGACTTTTGATAATATATACTTCAGAGTCCTAAATTTTTATTGTTAAAAAACTGAATACATTTTAAGTTATTTTTACTGGACTTGTATCATTTCTATAATAGAGACATATAACGTGTAATTTAATTTAGCCAATAATATGCAACATATAAGATATTGTACTAAAAACTGAAACATTTAGAGAATAACATGGGGACAAGTAAAAAGTTAAGACTAAAGATGAGGTGGGATTTGCAAAACACCTTCAGAAAGTACAAATATCATGGGAATTCGATGGAAGAAATCAGATTTACTTAATGTGGTAAAGATTTCTTGGTGAAGGCTATTAGAGAGAGATCTAGAAGCTGACAGGGAACATAGGGAAGATTTTTTTCAGACACTACTTGCCTAAGTAAAAATTCATGTTGGAAAGTTTGGGGATATTATATTAGAGAGTTAAATTTAGATACAATATATGGCAGGATCTTAGAAAATCTGACATAGCTTTAAAATGTAATTTCGGGTAACTTTATCTTGGACTTTAAATGTTGGGGTAGGAAATATTCACTATTTTCTGGCAGCATCAGCAAGCAATGCGTATTTACTAAAAGTTTATTATGGAATGAGTGATGCCATCCTAGAGGAATCATAGGAAAATGATTCAGGCAACCGTTTATAAAGACTGGAGAAGGAAAATAATGGGAGAAAGTTCAGTTAAGAGGCTATTTTACAATCTTTAACCTCTGAAATTCAGATGCCCCTTCTGTGAAAAATAACAGGCTTATAGTACTGTTATAAGAATTAAATAATATGTGAAAAGTAAAAGTAGGCATAGAATAAATAGTAACTCTTGTTGTTATTATAAATTTTGTATGTTTAGAAAGTTTTTATAAAAGTGGAAAAGTATCTTTAATAAATCTGGAATAATGATATTGCCTCGGGGTTTTTAAAATGTACAATGTACAATGTAATAACATCTGTTAAAGAGCTTTGTGAGTAATAGAATTCTACAAAAATATAACATGATGTTATAATTATTTGATTAATAATCATTAAGAATGGGTGGGAGAAAAAAAGTGTAGCTATAGAAAAAACATTTGTATTGGCTGATAAGTATCAGGGAAAGGGGGAGAATTTGGAATAGGAAAGTAGAGCTTAAGATGGTGTTGTTTTATTACTGTTGAAATATTTAGTAGACAGATTTAAACAAAAAAGATTCTGCAGCTAAAAAGAGAGATCAAAGTGATTAGGGAATCATCCACCAATGTATCATTTGCAGCTTTGGAAATGAATAGGTGTGACTGAGGATGGAGTACGTAGAAAAAGACTAAAACCCAAACCTTTAAAGATTTTCTGTATTTGAGGATGGAATTTTGAAAAGAAGCCAGGGAAGTTCTTAGAGAGATGAAAGGATTCCTAAAGTTCAAAACTCCCTTCACATATCTGTTAAACTGATATTATGTACATTCAAACACAATCTCTATACACTCATTGCACACTGTAACTCAGGGACATGACCAAAGAGTTCACTATCAAGTGGAGGAGACAAATATGCAAGTGATTAATCATTTCTAATTTATGCACAACAACAGAGGTGTTCTAAGGAAATGTTAGTACCAATCTCCCAAAAAAAGTCCTGGAAATTCTCTAGAGAATATAAGCAACAAATACTTATATTTGTGCTATTTATCCAGCAGGCTAATGGGAAAGCTACTTCAGGGTTGGGGAGCCCATACAGGAGAAGAAAGTCATATGAGCTGAAGCAAGATGTACAATATGTAGTTTGAAAAGTCTGTGTGACATCAAAAGTAAGGGAAAGTTTAGGATATGTTTGCTCAGTGTCAGGCATATTATTGTTACAGAATTACTGCATTTAATCCTTAATCCTTATAACAATTCTGTAACACCACTAACATCATCATTTAAAAGATGAAAACATTGAGGAACTAAGAATTTAAATAAGTAAACCAATATTAAGTTTTGCCTACAATTAAGTGTCACAGTTAAGATTCAAAACCAGTTTTAACTGCCTCTGGAAATGCATGAACATTCCCAACCATTATCCCAAAAAAATCTGTGTCAAAAGAGGAGCAAGCAAAATTATTGTATTTAAAGAGTGAATGGGTAATAAAGAAGAGAACAAAAAAATCTTTCAGATCGAATCTTTCTAGCTAAAGCCATCTGAATGAAATAAGGACAGAGATTGTAAAAATGGGTTTTCATCAAAAAACAGAAGTGAGAAATTTTAAAAAGTATATTCATCACTTAATATGTAAAACTCACAGATGGGTCAGTAATCTCCCTTCACTTTAGAATCTGTGGAAAGTTCTGGGCTACTGGTAGACCTCACAAAATTTCTTAGTTACTTATTAACTCTGTGATGGAAGTTTCAAAAACAAACAAACAAACAAACAAACATGTCTAAGGAGGATTACTATCATTTTTTTGTTTTTCCTGGAAACTCCAGCATTCAGGGAACTGGTAAGAATACTCTGCAGCATTGTGTTTCCATGGGCTACTGTGACACTAGTGATCGTTGGTCTCTGCTGTGAGAAGTGTGTAGCTTCTTTTTGTTTTACATCATTAGTGTTTCGTTTATTTAAATCAGATGCCAGTATCCTATTATTTCTATGACATATGTCACATCTTAATAACAGTGTGGTATAATTCTCAACCCCATTCTAAATTTTTTACAGGAAATATTTCTTTAAATTTCTACCCCACATTACAACAGCCTTACAAAAGTAAACGTATAAGACATATTACATGTCTGTTTTCAAAAGGGCTAATTTTTTTTTTATAATCATGGGTGTTTCTATCAATACAAACCTAAACAATGAAAACCATAGTGACCACATTCATGTCACCTGCCTTTATTTCTGTGTAATTAAAAAGATGCTGCCAACAACAACACTAACTCTTCAGGGAGTATTTATAGAAGCCAACAAAAGCATGTCAGCACTGAAAACAACACATAATATATAAATTGTTTTGAAGTATGTGGCTGGAATGTTTATCTTCCCCCTTAAAAAACAAAAAGATGCAGAAATTTTAGACATAGCAATTAA
This sequence comes from Pteropus alecto, assembly GCF_000325575.1. Lineage (NCBI taxonomy): Eukaryota > Metazoa > Chordata > Mammalia > Chiroptera > Pteropodidae > Pteropus > Pteropus alecto. Next base: position 10,397,738 of record NW_006442512.1, on the reverse strand, counting down.
CCTGCCACTGAAGTTGGCACTGAATTGAATCCCTCAAGTATATCCATTTCCCTTAGACCCCAAAAAAACCTGTCCATGAAGAATGCTCATTTTCTGCTGGGTAAGACACTGTTCAAGTAGAGAATTTCACAATTCGCCCGAAAGATTATATCACTTTTCTTCTTTGGAAGAAGTCCAGACTTCATCATGAAGGTGCATCACATCGTTACACTACAGAAAGCAACATATGGCACAATGTCTCAACAGCTAAAAATGGACTTTCTGCTACAAAACATAGTTGTGAAATAAACACTATATGTTCAATATGTGCAGTTTGTCAGTTCAGCATATAAGAAACCTACAGATTGTGAACAAATAAAACAGTACATAAGCATACATTTCTTTCAAACATGCTATAGTAGAAATGCAATGTACAACTTACCATGTAATAGAAACTATCATATTCTTTAATTGGTCAAGGATATTAGACTTAGGATGGTTTATAATTGATCAAGACTGCAAAAATTCAGAAGACAAATAAGCAGGGAATAGTTCTTAAATGATTTATTATAACCTTAAGCTGAGCTCCATTTTTAAAAGATTAAATAAAACCAGGCCCACAACACATCCTTGCACTAATGGAGACAACTAACACAGCATTAACTGAAAGTTACTCATATAACACTTTTCTCATGCATGTGTTAATTTCTCTGGACAGTCGACTATTATTATAATCTGATAATTGGTTACAGATAGCAAGCCACACACTCATAAGATTGACAAATTTAAAATAAAGGGCACATTTCTGATCTATTCTTTTCCTCTGGTCTCTGTGCTGGCAATGCTGTCTGTCTACTCTTCCACAGTATACCTAGACCTGCAGCGTGATTAGGTGGCCAAATGCCTGATACTATTGTTCTACATCAGATGCAAAAAGAACATGCTCAATGGTTGCGTGAAATGGATAACTGCAGTTTGCCACATAACCATCAAATTTCTACTTTTCTCTTTAAAGATATTTAGGATAATGATGTCTGAATTGTGTGGCACTTCCACATATTAAGGAAATAAATGAATGTATGTCTTTTTTTATGCTGGAAAATATTTAGCAATATATTTCATAAAGTCAGGTGGTATTTCCACTTAAAGGTTATGGTGAAATGTACTAATTTTCCAAGAAACCAAAACAAAGTTAGTAATGTCATATATTTGTAGCTTCACTTCATTTTATGTGATTTCATGTAGTATAATATAATGACTGGTTTGGGTATAAATGTCACTTACTTAAATTGCTCATTCTTTTACTAAAAATTTGAGCATTTTTTTTTCTGTGCTTATGACTAATGATATAATCTATAAATCTGAATGGAAATACTTAGGATTTTTTTTAGACTCGGAAGTTCATAGCCTATCATATCATATATGTTGCTAATATAAACTACCACAAATAAATATGATGGAATACAAATATAAGAAGTACATTCTTGCTTTGTGGGATATTCCTTAATATCTAAGTTATACTTGTGACATATATTTAGTAGTATTTTACTTTTAGACCCCTTCAGAAAGTTCTCCATTTTCCATATACAGAGACACCTGCGAGGTATCTCTTGTAAAGCTAAAACCCTATCTCTCAGATTGCTTTCTAGAAGTTCTCCCATGTTACTGGCAAGAAAAGAGATATACAAGGAAAATTGGAATAGAATTCCATGATGTTTCCTCACACTGGATACAAAATTACTCACAAAAGTACACACACACACACACACACACACACACACACACACACATTCTCTGTGTGTATCCAGAGTAATTATCCAAGTACCCTATGCATCTAATCTTGACTTCCAATAGCTTTTTCTCTTGTAGAATATGGAAAAAGTTCTAGATAATACAGTATAAGACAGATATTCAAATTCCACTAGAAACCTACATTTTTTCCATGATGACATTTTTATGAACCAGAAAAAAATTAAACCAAAGAAAATTTGCTCTTGTTTGTAGATAGACCAATAAATTTTCTGTATATTGTTTTCATATTATGCAAACACTTACTATTCTATAATAATAGTTCCAATACAAAGTAGCACAATAACACACACATATACACAGTTTATTAGCTTAATAGTGGACTTCAATTTAACTTATAGTTATACTTTGGTAACAGATTTAGCATTCTAGTGGCCTTTCTTCACCTTTTGTTATAGTGCTGTTTGATTGTATTTGTGAATGTGACTTTATATCCTATACTAGCAATAGAAAGTAGATAAATTGGACTCTAAGAAACACACACAATAACAGACTGTACTGTTTAAAGATTAATAAGTGATCTCACTAAAGTACTTCAACTGTCTACAACCTAAAAATATCTTTTCTGAGGTACTTTCCAAGCAATCCCTTAGGGACCAATAAACCAAAAGCATTGGACAGATCTAAACTTATCTATCACGGCTCTGATTGTGCTCTGTGCACTCTATGTTTCTTCTTAAAAGCATCTCATTCACTGCCTGTTCACAGCATTTATTACTTGAAGCAAAGGACAGTAGGAAAAGTAAATAAAACTTTTAAAAGACATATTGTAAAGTGAATTCATTTCATTTCCTTTTTTTACCTATCATAAACCCAAAACTATGTACTGTTCTAGTAATTTGATTTTCACACTTCTTAAGTTTTACTGGATATAACAACTGCACATTTCTCGCTAAACTTCACCTTCTAATGCTCTGTCAGTGTACATTGCACCAGGATGCTTAGGTAACTCTTCTGGAGGCTTCCAGGCCATCGAGTACCTGCGGGTCTTCAGTTTGGTTCCCGAGGGCACATATCCCCTTTGCGGTGGGAATCCCAGAGGTAAAAGTCAGTGTAAAGATTTTAGAATTCTGCCCATAGCCTACCTGTTTCCCCTTCCATCCTAGGAACAGAATAATTAGAAGCACTCCCACAATGTTAGGCCTCCCCTCCAACCGCTGATCTCCAGATTCCTTCTTGAATAGCACAGGGAAAGCTTCTTGTGATAGAAAATGGCTGCAGAATCCATTCTGTTATTACAGAAAATTAGTGTGAATTAGTTTAGTATTTTATAATTGTTCGACTAGCTGAAATTCATAAAATACTGATTTGAATATATTTTCTTTTGTAAAAACAAGTATCAGATACATAAAAATAAATACTACAGACATGAGAAAGTATCTCTAGGTACTTATTTCTTTACTTATGCAGAGCTGTTGAAAAATACAGTCAGGACTCAAATTATCTTTAACCAAAAGAAAAGTCATGTGAAAAGACCAGATGAAAAGAGACAACTAAAAATTAGAGATGATCATGTAATTCAAACCAAACAATATCCTTTGGAGTTAAATGTTCTAATTTGACTCTATTGAATAATTAACCATGTAATTGTGTAGTTTTCACATTATTTCATTTGTGTTTAGACCATTTATACAAGTAAAGAGGATGGCAATGTTCTCTTGTAAACCTCAACTAAACTAAATTTCTAATTAACATAGTTATTTCTAACTTATTTACATTTTCTTCAACAATAAAGGTAGTAAAGTAATTCATTATTTAATATTTTTTAAGATAATTATATTTGGTTGTGGTATTTTGTATTTTCTACTCTATTTTATGGGAATCTATTTTGAGATTTCTAACTTTCTATATCAAACAGGATTTTCTATCAAATAATTTTAATTTTACTGTTCCCAAGATAAGAAAACATTAGAGAGAGTGTAAAATAAATAGGTTCCTAATAAATAACTATTGTTATAAAGATTGTAATTTATCACTTAATATGTAAAACTCACAGATGGGTCAGTAATCTCCCTTCACCAGAGCCAAGAGTCCCACAAAAAAAAAAAAAAAAAGAATTTTAGAATCTTTGGAAAGTTCTGGGCTACTGGTAGACCTCACAAAATTTCTTAGTTACTTATTAACTCTGTGATGGAAGTTTCAAAAACAAACAAACAAACAAACAAACATGTCTAAGGAGGATTACTATCATTTTTTTGTTTTTCCTGGAAACTCCAGCATTCAGGGAACTGGTAAGAATACTCTGCAGCATTGTGTTTCCATGGGCTACTGTGACACTAGTGATCGTTGGTCTCTGCTGTGAGAAGTGTGTAGCTTCTTTTTGTTTTACATCATTAGTGTTTCGTTTATTTAAATCAGATGCCAGTATCCTATTATTTCTATGACATATGTCACATCTTAATAATGTGGTATAA
>NW_006442512.1:10389079-10391206 GCF_000325575.1 Pteropus alecto | reverse complement strand
CTATTCTATAATAATAGTTCCAATACAAAGTAGCACAATAACACACACATATACACAGTTTATTACATTAATAGTGGACTTCAATTTAACTTATAGTTATACTTTGGTAACAGATTTAGCATTCTAGTGGCCTTTCTTCACCTTTTGTTATAGTGCTGTTTGATTGTATTTGTGAATGTGACTTTATATCCTATACTAGCAATAGAAAGTAGATAAATTGGACTCTAAGAAACACACACAATAACAGACTGTACTGTTTAAAGATTAATAAGTGATCTCACTAAAGTACTTCAACTGTCTACAACCTAAAAATATCTTTTCTGAGGTACTTTCCAAGCAATCCCTTAGGGACCAATAAACCAAAAGCATTGGACAGATCTAAACTTATCTATCACGGCTCTGATTGTGCTCTGTGCACTCTATGTTTCTTCTTAAAAGCATCTCATTCACTGCCTGTTCACAGCATTTATTACTTGAAGCAAAGGACAGTAGGAAAAGTAAATAAAACTTTTAAAAGACATATTGTAAAGTGAATTCATTTCATTTCCTTTTTTTACCTATCATAAACCCAAAACTATGTACTGTTCTAGTAATTTGATTTTCACACTTCTTAAGTTTTACTGGATATAACAACTGCACATTTCTCGCTAAACTTCACCTTCTAATGCTCTGTCAGTGTACATTGCACCAGGATGCTTAGGTAACTCTTCTGGAGGCTTCCAGGCCATCGAGTACCTGAGGGTCTTCAGTTTGGTTCCCGAGGGCACATATCCCCTTTGCGGTGGGAATCCCAGAGGTAAAAGTCAGTGTAAAGATTTTAGAATTCTGCCCATAGCCTACCTGTTTCCCCTTCCATCCTAGGAACAGAATAATTAGAAGCACTCCCACAATGTTAGGCCTCCCCTCCAACCGCTGATCTCCAGATTCCTTCTTGAATAGCACAGGGAAAGCTTCTTGTGATAGAAAATGGCTGCAGAATCCATTCTGTTATTACAGAAAATTAGTGTGAATTAGTTTAGTATTTTATAATTGTTCGACTAGCTGAAATTTATAAAATACTGATTTGAATATATTTTCTTTTGTAAAAACAAGTATCAGATACATAAAAATAAATACTACAGACATGAGAAAGTATCTCTAGGTACTTATTTCTTTACTTATGCAGAGCTGTTGAAAAATACAGTCAGGACGCAAATTATCTTTAACCTAAAGAAAAGTCATGTGAAAAGACCAGATGAAAAGAGACAACTAAAAATTAGAGATGATCATGTAATTCAAACCAAACAATATCCTTTGGAGTTAAATGTTCTAATTTGACTCTATTGAATAATTAACCATGCAATTGTGTAGTTTTCACATTATTTCATTTGTGTTTAGACCATTTATACAAGTAAAGAGGATGGCAATGTTCTCTTGTAAACCTCAACTAAACTAAATTTCTAATTAACATAGTTATTTCTAACTTATTTACATTTTCTTCAACAATAAAGGTAGTAAAGTAATTCATTATTTAATATTTTTTAAGATAATTATATTTGGTTGTGGTATTTTGTATTTTCTACTCTATTTTATGCGAATCTATTTTGAGATTTCTAACTTTCTATATCAAACAGGATTTTCTATCAAATAATTTTAATTTTACTGTTCCCAAGATAAGAAAACATTAGAGAGAGTGTAAAATAAATAGGTTCCTAATAAATAACTATTGTTATAAAGATTGTAATTTACCTTTAGAAATACCTATTTGCAGCAATCACTACTGACACACAATAAAGTTGTTATTAAATTATTGCATTACCTATCAATCAAAATCAGCCATGTTATAAATAATCATACTCTAATGAGCAGACTGTTGCAGAAATGATGAGTTTTGCCTTAAAAAATTCTTTAAAAATTATTTTTGCCACTTTTGAGCCTATTGAAAAGATTAATTTGATTTTCCATTTGATTTTTTGATGCCATGGTAGAAATAAAAATAAAATGAGGAAAATAATTATTAATTTGATAGAACTGGAATGAATTTTTGGAATCAGCTCTTCCATCCCTATAAAAGTGCTGAGAGTTCTGAAGTGCAACCTGCACTCAGTGCTATATTAACGAAGATATATAAGCTGTGACAAGCAGCAG
>NW_006442512.1:10369594-10389052 GCF_000325575.1 Pteropus alecto | reverse complement strand
TAAGGTGGAAAGATATCTTAGCAGCCGATTTCTATTGTGACTTTCAGAGATGACCAAGCCTATTTCTTGACATAGCTTACCTTGAGGAGTTATAGTATTCTTGTAGTCTGCATTGTGACATATCAGACAGTCTGCCAAAATTCATTAAATGAATGGCCACTGTCCATTTTTTTCTAGTTCATGGGAAAGTAAATGACACATTCCATTTTTTTTCCCCTGAATATATCAGAGGTTGTGAAAGTTCTAGAGACAAATGCCGTAGGAATAGCAATAATACCTTTGCTAAAGGAATGTTATTGAGGATGTTGGTCATTAAAACACCAAGAGCTACATATGACGTACCACAAAATATATTCTTTCAGAACTCATATCAAAAAAAAAAAAAAAGCTTTGATTGCACTGAGAAACTTTATGTAAGTAACTGTATCATCTGTTTTCACTCTGATTACTAGGAAGTACAGAACCCAAATTGAAGATCAACCATAGAAATTATCCATGGCACATGGATTTTTTAATGTTTATCTCTCTCATTGTTGTACTGATTTTATAACTATTTATTTTTTAGGTTATGATTTTCTTTTTATTTATTTTCCATCAGTTTTGTGTAAACAAATATAATATTTTACCAGCTGATTTTTAAGATTTAATTTGGGGAATACATAATTTAAGGAGGGAGGTACAATAACAAACTAAAATATCTGAAAGATTGTCAAGTAAAAGGAGAAACTAATAGATACTGTGATATATGACAGAGGCCAAATGATTTAATTTAAAAGAATCATCTGTTAGATTTCTACGAGCAAGACTTCTCTAATCATTCTCCTAGTCCCAAATGTAGTAGGCTTCCTTAAAAGCTGTGAAATCTTCAACACAGTACATGTTTAAGCAGTGGCTAAATAACTATCCAACTGGCATGTTGACAAAAGTTTCTGGATTTGAAGAAAGGTTAAACTAGAAGCCCTCAAAAATCTCTTCCACTCTATGATTCCATAATTAAATGTGCTATACTTAATGAGCCATTTGTTATCTCCATGTGGTGAGTAAATTATGGCATGTGTTTCCATGCTATCTCCCTGACAGATCTAGAAACTAAATACATTTAGTCTGTCACCAGCAGAAATTAGGAATGGGGAAAAGATATGTCATAATGACTTAGAGTCTGGAGTCTTTGAACATTCACTTAAGAACTTCAGCAAAACTTCATAATATAGATCATATTATTATCCTAAGTATGAGAAATAAAAACAAGAGAAACATTGATGTTTTTAAAATTAAAATATGAAAGGAGTTTGATAAAATACATTTTATTATTCTGATGATTAAAAAGTAGATTATGTAATGGCCATATCACAGATACATTTTTAAATTACATTCTATAACATAAAACCTTTTAAAGGTTGTTTAAATCTGGGAGGGTATAAATATTTGCTGGGCAGGAGGGTTGAAAGTCAACTGTAAGCCAGTAAAGTGAAATATCTATCATTATATTTATGCAATATAAGAAAGGTAAACAAACTCTGAAGTCACTAAATTATTCACTGAGGTGAATCATCTTAAGTGGATAAGTGGCTACATTACATATAAATATTTTAAGTATACAAACAACTTTATAAGTAGATAAAAAAAATTTTTTCTTCACATTTGATAGCCTCAGAAAAGTGTTATTGTTTTGACTTTTTTTTAGAAATGCTTTTAAAAAGTAAATATTTTTTATAGGAACACAACAATAAATTAATGTAAGCTGAGTATGTGTGTGTATATGTGATTACTCTGCATTTAGACCATTAAAAATTCTAAAATTACACAAGTTGAAAGTTTCAAATCCTAATGAGAAATTGATTTTAAACAAACTTGAAAAACAAATGAATCAAGAATGATTGATAAAATATTACTGCAAAGAAATATGTACTAAAGATCATGTTGAAATATGCAAGTTGAAACATGCCACCATGCGATTAGATGACAAAAATGCAGACGCTTTTTATTTTTAAATTTTAAAGATTATAATATAGTTTTCTTGAGGAAATGGTAAGGCCTAAAACCAATAGCAGTCTAAAGATCCCTGGTTGCTATCAAGGTCTTTAACTGGTATGAAATCCAACACCCTGATCTTTTAAGATCAAGAATCTCCTGTCTTGAATGGTTAATTAAAAAATAATAATAAAAGCAATGTGAAAATGCAAACAGTGTAGTCCTGGTCCTGCCTAGGAAATGACCATGTTACCTAAACTCATGGCAAACACTGTCCAATCAATACTTACAAATTGTAGCCCCTACCTTCAAATTTGGCATCTACGTACAAGAGAGACTAGTTCTGAATATAAATTGGGGATCTTAAACCATGGCTAAAGTGCCCTACAGATCAGAAAAATAGATTAGAACCAGACTGTAATCACATGTATGAGATAGCAAGTATAAGCAGATAACATAAAACCCAGTTTTCATTAGAGATTTTTTATTTTAATTACAAAATGTTTCAGAGGAAAAGGTAAAAAATCAAATGTAGCACTCTTTTGCCTATCAACTAGATTTAGCAAATATTAATATCTGCTAATATTAATATTATTTAATATTAATATTCCATATGTGCTTCAGATATCCATGTTTTTTAAGAGTAAAATTTAAAAGATACATATGAAAGCCACAACCCATCCCATTTCTACTCTCATTTTACCAAAAGGCAAGCTCTACCTGAAGTTGTATTTTATTCAAATCAGTATAGGTATATATGTATTCATAAATAATATACGGTATATTTATTTTAATTGTAACTTTTTTATAATATATAAGGACTAGCATTCTATAATTTCCTTTCCATTAAACATTCTTATCTTATAGTTTCTCTGAAATTTGTATTTCTAGTTTACTTATTTTAACTTCTTCATAGTATTTAATTATATAACTAAACTTCACCTTATTTCACCATTGCTCTATTATTACATGGTGTTTATAATTTTTTACCATGATAAAAGTGCCACAATAAATATTCTCTATAGACATAAATCAGAATTCATATGTGAGTATGTAAAATGGAGGAGGGGGAAGACAGACAGAAAGAGACAGAGATGCAGAAAGACAAAGAGAGAACTGTAAATGAAGAGAAAGATTTCTGAAGTGGAATGACTGTGATAAAGGTTTTTACAAATCTATTTATTGCCAAATTGCTCTTCAAAATAGTTATTCTAATTTAAACTCTTACCAGCTTTGTAAGAGAGTGTCTTATTTCCCTTATATTAACAACACTTAGTTTTATCAAATCAAAAAGTTTGTCAGCTCTTTCCAGTTAAAGCGGCGGGGTAGGTAAATACTGTACTTGCCTCTTTCCATGACCACATTAAAATTACAACTAAATTATAGAAAATAAACCTGAAGAACCACTTAAGACTAGCTGAACAGAACTCCTATAACTAAGGTTATAAAGAAGAAGCCTCATCAAGACTGACAGGAGGGATAAAAACAAGGAGCAAGTTGGCCCCACACTCTTGTGCAGTAGTTGAGCATCAGAGGGATATCTTGGCTATGGAGGTTCCCCTGGAGGAGCAAGAAGTCCCAGCTCCACCTCAGAGCTCCCCAGCCTACAGTTCCAGTGCCAGGAAGAGGAGTCCCCACAAAATTTGGCTGTAAAAATCAGTAGGGATACCAATTGTCTGGATGAGAAAGAAGGCTGCTGGAATCCAAGATGTCTCCTTAAAGGGCCCAAACACAGACACACACTATGGGCTCCAATGGAAGGACAGCAGCTCAGGAGGTGCCAGAGACATACAAGGAAAGACAGTTGTGTGGCTTTAGCACTAGGACTGGAGGAACAGCCACCATTATACCCATGTTGAGCTTCCCTCCTGTGCAGCCTACAGGCAAGTGCCATCTTGACTATGTTGAGCCCTCCCCCAACACTGCCAATCTGAACCTGCTTGACCTAGTGAGATGGGCTCCCTCAGTGACTCCCTGAGACCCTGTCCTACCCAACTGCCAATACCAGGAGTCATATTTCCATCTTGGAAACAAGCCCCACCCAGCCCTCTGGGCAGGAGATACTTTCAGCAGTAACCAAGAGGCCTCAGCTTATGCACCTCTGGAGACAATTCAGGTGACAAGTAACAAGCCCTGGACTGAGCTCCAGTATTTCTTGAAAAAAATCTCCAGGGTCTGCAGGCCTAAGGAGGGTGGCTGCTAGCATCAGTGTGATCTGAGTCTTTTGTGAATGGCTAGCCACAGCCTTATTAGCACTGGCACCAAATCTGAATCTGCACTAACCTGGGGAACACTATTTGCCTCACCCTATTGGTTTCCTGGGACCTCACCTCAACCATCTCACATACTACCCAAGATTCCTTGAGCTGCTGAGACTTACAGGGAGCCAGTAGAAAGCCTTAGGCCTTGGGGTACCTTGAAACTTTTGCTAAGCTGCCCTAGCCCGGGTACTCGTTGCAGCCAACTGTGGTTCATGGAGTGGCCTCTCCCATGTTCATCCAGGTACAGCACAGGAAGTAATCAACTACAGATCTTTTTGTTACTCCTATCAGGTAGCCTCAGGCAGTCATAGGCAGTGGCTGACATTGCCCTGCATGGGAGCTCCTCTCCAGGGGCTCCAGAATCAACACATCAGGAGGCTGACATTAGAACAATAAAGCACGAACTGATTAGCCCCATAAGAGGCACACCTAAATGGTGGTCTCATCAGGAATTTGAGCTCCTTGGCTTGAATCCCATTCCCTGGGGTCAGATCCCACATAACAGCTTATATACTGTGTGTGGGCATGGCCAGTCCTCACAGCCAGTCAGTTTGAGAGTCAGTCCCACCAGCTGACATGTCAACAGCAATCAAGGCTTAACTACAATAGGAAGGCACACATAACATACATAAGGGACACTCCTGAAGCGTGTAATGCAAGTGACCAGAGAGACTATGCCGCTGGGCCGCACAGGGCCCTTACGACATAAGGCCACCCTGCCAAGACTGGGAAACATAGCAAATCTATCTAATACACAAAAACAAATGCAGCCAAAATGAGAAAACAAAGAAACATGTCTCAAATGAAAAGTGAGATAAATAGAAAGTGAGATAAAAAGCTTCCCCAAACAGGAGAAAACTCCAGAAAAAGAACTAAATAAAATGGAGGCAAGCAACCTACCAGATACACAGTTCAGAACACTTGTTTTAAGGATAATGCAAATGATAATGAAAAAAGAGCTGGTGCAGCAATACTTAGACAGAATAGACTTTAAAACAAAGGCCATAATAAGAGACAAAGAAGGATATTATATAATGATAAGAGAATCAATCCAACAAGAAGATATAACTCTAATAAACATCTATGTAACATAGGATAACCTGAATATATAGCGAATACTAATAGACATAAAGGGAGAGATCTACAGGAATACAATCATAGTAGGGAACTATAATACCCCACTGACACCAATGGATAGATCTTCCAGACAGAAACTCAACAAGGAAACAGTAGACTTAAATGACACACTAGACAAGATCGATTTAATTAATATTTATAGAGCATTTTATTACAAAGCAGTAGAATATACATGCTTCTCAAGAGCACATGGAAAATTTTCCAAGATAGACCACAAATTAGGTCACAAAACAAGTCTCGATAAATTAAAGAAGACTGAAATCATATCAAGCCTCTTCTCCACCCACGATGGTACGAAAATAGAAATCAATTGTAAGAAACAAAGAAAGGTCTATAACCCTGATGAACATAGATGCAAAAATCCTCAACAAAATATTAGCAAAATGAATTCGGCAATACATTAGAAAGATCATACACCATAATCAAGTGGGATTTATTTCTTGGATGCAAGTTTGGTTTGCTATTTGCAAATTAATTAATGTGAAGCACCACATAAACAAAATGAAAGATAAAAATTGTATGATTATATCAGTAAGTGGGAAAAATATTTGACAAAATCCAACATCCATTTATGCTAAAAACTCAGCAAAAGGGGAATAGAAAGAATATACCTCAACATAATAAAGGCCATATATGACAAATCCACAGCTAACATCTTACTCAATGGAGAAAAGCTAAAAGTGTTTTCCTTAAGATCAGAAACAAGACTAGGATTCCCACATTCACCACTTTTATTCAACATAATATTGAAAATTCTAGCTACAGCAATAAGAGAAAAATATATATCTAAGGTACCCAAACTGGAAAGGAAGAAGTCAAACTTTCATTATTCGAAGATGACACTATATTATATAGGCAGAATCCTAAAGATTCCACAAAAAAAAAACAAACAAAAAAAAACAACAACAAAAAACCTTTGAATTAATAAATGAATTCAGCTAAGTAGCAAGATACAAATTAAATATTCAGAAATAGGTTGCACTTTTATAGACCAATAAGAACTATCAGAAAGAGAATTTTTTAAAATCTCATTTATAATTGCATCAAAAATAATAAATAAAATACCTAGAAATAAATTAGACCAAGGAGGTAAAAAACATTTCTACTCAAAAAATTATGTCACTGAAAAAAGAAATCGAAGAAGATACAAATAAATAAAAGCATATATCATCATCATGGATACATAGAATTAACATCATTAAAATGTTCGTACTACTCAAAGCAGTCTATAAATTCAATGAAATCTTTATCAAAATACCAAGGACATTTTTTACAGAACTAGAACAAATTATCCAAAACTGTATATGAAACCTGAAAAGACCTCAAATAGCCACAGCAATTTTGAGAAAGAAGAACAAAATGGGGGGTATCATGCTACCTGATATTAAACTATACTACAAAGCTATAGTAATCAAAACAGCATGGTACTGGCATAAAAACATGGATAGACCTAGAAGGAATATTGTGGTGAGTGAAATAAATCAGACAGAGAAAGACAAATATCATATAATTTCACTTATATGTGGAATCTAAAGGACAAAATAAATGAACAAACAAAATGAAAACAGACTCATATATACAGAGAACAAACTGATGATTGTCAGATGGGAGGGGTGCTGGGGGGCGGGCAGTTAGGTGAAAAAGTTAAGGGATTAAGAAGTACAAATTGGTAGTTACAAAATAGTCACAAGGATGTGAAGTATAACATAGGAAATATAGTCAATAATATTGTAATAACTATGTGTGGTGTCAGGTGGGTACTAGACTGAGGGGATCAGTTTGTAAATTATATAAATGTCTAACCATTATGCTTTACACCTGAAACTAATATAAAATAATATTGAATGTCAACTCTGAAAAATAAAAAAATTTTGAAAATTGCCAACTTATTAGGTATGAAATATATCTCTGTTATTTTAATTTATAAATGATTAGTAGTGAATTTAGCTGTCCTTTCATAGTATTGTGTGAACCATTTAGGTTTTTTCTTTTGTGATTTGTGGGCTTGTACATTACTGATAAAAATTTAAAATAGTTCAGCACTTTGAAAAACAGTCTAGCAGTTCCTCAAAAGGTTGAATATAGAGTTACCATATAACCCAGTATTTCACTCCTAGGTATATACCTAAGAGAAAAAAAAATGTACTCACACAAAATTTGTACATGAATATTTTTAGCAGCATTATTTGTAACAGTTAAAAAGTGGAAAAAAATCCAAATATCTGCTAACTAATGAAGGAATAAATATAATTTAGGATACCCATAAAGTGGAATATTAGTTGGCAATAAAAAAAGAATGAAGTATTGATACATGCTCCAACGTAGATGAATCTTGAAAACATGCTAAATGAGAAGTCAGTTACAAGAAATTACATATTTTATGATTTAATTTATATGAAATATTTAGGATAGGCAAATCTATAGAGACAAATTAGATTACTGTGAGGGAGGAAAGAGAGAAGCTGAAAACTAAAGATTATAGGATTTCTTTTTTGGTGTGATTAAAAATAAATTTGAAAATTGATTGTGGTAATTGTCACATAACTAAGACATATACTTTAAATGGGTAAATTATATGATATATAAACTATATCTTAATAAAGCTATTACAAAAAAAAGAGAAGAAAACAGAATGGAAGCATAGATAAGTAGAAAAGGATTTAGTGAAAAAAACAAATAGTAACCACAGAGATAAGAACAAAAATTAAGAGGTAGTGTTTTATTCAGGAAGCCAATAATGCAATTAGTTTCTAGAGAAAAAAAAAAAAGCAGTGTTTAATATCTCCTTAATAGATTTCTTAATGAGTAACATTCAGAAAGAAAATAGGTCACTGATTTTGATCAATTGTATATTCAGTTTAAAATCTATAGAAGATATATTTACATTAAGACATGAATACTTCACTTCTCTCCAAGGGAATATTTGCATATTGAGGATTTGAGGCCTCTTTAAATGATTTCTCTTTCTTATAACTGATCATCTAGTTTAACTAAAAAGAGATAGAAAGAAGTTTGGCATATTTTCTTTATTGTCACAGACATCTTATTGTTTTGACTATGATCTGGCTACAACATACCATGCTATTGGTCACTTAGACTGGTTTTGTGTATCTGACTGGCTAAATAGGATCATCTTATTTTCTCCATCCCATGTAAACTCTTTCCAGTAGGGTACAAAGTTACAAGTGCAAATATGCACCCTAAAGAGAAATATAAGTTGTGAGAGTTGGATATTTATAGGATATTCAGGGTTTAAAAAATGTCTTAAATATTAATTTTAGCTATTATTTTGTATGACTAGATGCTACTGAAAATCACTGGAAATCAAGGTAAGTTTGGGCTCCTGTCAATAGATATGTATTGAGCACCTACCAAGTGCCAGTTAGTCTCCCAGGCACAATAGTGAACAAATATGACAAATTCTCTCTCTCATTGGAGGCTATACTTTACTGAGGCATGAAAGACAAAAACCAAATGAATAAATGAATTAATGAGTAGTATATCAGGAAGTAAAAAGTACTAGCAATAAAATTTTAACAGAGTAAGGAAATAAGAGTAATAATAAAGCGTTATTTTACATAAAGGAGTAAGGAAAGGTCTTTCTGATAATGGGATAGTCAAGCAAAGACGTGAAGGAAGTCAGGAGTTGAACCGCATGAATTTTTTTTCTACTTTTAAGAGAAAAAAAAAGATTTGGAGAGCATCGCAAGAAAAAAAGATCAAGAATGTAGATCAAGAAAGTAAAAGTTAGAAATGTACAGAAATAGTATTGCAGTAATTCAGATGAAAGTTGATGATGGCCAGTATGATGGTACAAGGTTTGGAGATGGGATAACATGATTAAGGTCTGGGTATATTTTAAGGATAAAACCAAAAGTTTATGAAGGTACGTAAGAGAAAAAGTGTAGTTACAGCTTGCTTTACGCTTTTGGCCTCAGCAATTGGAAGAATACAGCTGCTATTTTTTAGACTGGGGACGACTGAGAGTTTCATAGTGAAAATCCAGAATCGTTTTAAATGGGTTAAATTAAAGATGCCTATTGAATTTATGTTTGAGACTGTAAGTTGAATTTATGTATTTGAAGTTCAGAAAAGAGTTAGTACAAGGATATAAATTTGGGAGTCATCAGCATATAGATGAGATGTACATGCCCAGCATCAAATGAGATCAATTAGAAAATTCCTATTGATAAAAAAAGAAAAGATGTTCAAGGATTGAGCTCTGTGGCATATTAATGTTTAGAGGTCAGGTCAATAAGAAACCAAAAAAAAAAAAAATACTTTAGTGTCTATTTTAAGAGAACACTGAGTGAAGTGGAGAATAAATAAGAGATTTTCTGGTGGTTGAGTAAAGAAAGTGTTTCAAGGAGGAGTTATGATAGTCAATGTGTAAAATGCTGCTGATAGGTCCAGTTAGATGAAGTTTAAGAATTTATCATTAGATTTAATAAAATACAAGCTATTGATGATCTTGAAGCCAGCAGTTTTTGTGCATGGATAAGCATGTAAACCTAGATAAATTAAGAAAAGTGGTGATTATGAATATAGACAGTTTGAGGAATTGGGATATAAAGAGGAGGTGGCTGAGGGGTATGATAAATTTATGCTAAGAGCTATTACAGCATGTTTGTACAACAGTGGGAATTTTCCAGTAAAAAGAGAATAACTAATAATGGGGAACAGAAAAACAGTAGAGAAAAATGAAAATGAAGAAACAGAACATGAGTTGTGATGTAAACATGATTATATATCTAAATGTTGGCTATGTTTCTATTTATTTTTTTTAAGTTCTTAATTTAAACCCCCTCTCATTCTTTAAATAAATAAATAAATAAATAAATAAATAAATAAATAAATAAATAAATAGAGTATAAGGACCATAATAGAAGTATTCAGTAGAATAAATAAATAAATAGAGTATAAGGACTTCATAATAGAATGATTTAAGCTCTCAAAATATCCTACCTTCATTCTATTTATAGAAATACTTTCAGCATAAGCAGACTCTTTTTTAACATACTGTATGTTCTCGTCTTCTTTACATGTTTCTGTTAAAGGCTACCATAACCATCAACAGAGAATTGAATGTCCTTTATTTAAGCCTCGGTACCAGATTAACATGCCAGAAGTTATGCTGATACCTACGAAATGTTACTTAATTTTTTTTTTCCCTGAGTTTTGCAGTCAGATAATTTAGCTTCGGGCAATCAAAGCTTATTCCTCTTCAAGGTTGATTTTTCCAAAAGCAGCTGTTTGTAGTCTAAAGCTAGATTTGTGTATGAGTCATTAGCACTGTGTTCACAAGTTTGCTTTTTTTCTGCATGGCTTCTGTAAAACTATACCATGGTTTATATTTTATTTCTTAACATTCTTCTATATTAATTCATCCTCTGGTATGGGAATATATGAAGCATGACTTCAATCATCTACCAGTCAGATCTTCTCAGTGTTTAATATTAAATGCTTCGAAATATATCATATCCCCTTTTACTCTATTAAACATGTACCTAGTGATGCAATATCTAGAGCAGTTTCTTTTTTGATCCAACTGGAAATCAGTTGGTGAATATAAACAATGATTGATGAATTTAAGCAATAAAGAGATAGAATTAACTCCAGAATTAATCCTATTCCTGTGCCACACCATTTATACTACTGTATAAGCAAGTGTCATTAATCCTAATAGTTATCCTTTTGATCTGACTCTAAAAATGTTTCATTTAAAATATCTAAAGTCAAATTCCTATTAATTTGAAAACCTTGGACAAAAGAAAAAAATATATACCTCAATATAAATAGAATTGTTTTTAAAGTTTGAATATTTACTCCACATGGAAGTTACTTTCATATATAGTATAAGAAAGGGATCAAAGATTCGTGTTCCTTGATCTGGAGACCTAAGACCAAGTAAATGCTCTAAAAGCACCCAGTATACAATGGAGGGACACAGGCAGTATAACTTCAATGAAGACTTCAACTTGAAAAATGGAAAAATGGAAAATATGTCTGATGGTCACTTGTTGTAACATTCTGAAATTCCTCTGGGCAGATATTCAAGGATTCCCTACTGTAGAATGGAAAACAATGTTGAATTAGTTCACACATCTGCTTCTTAGGAGGAACGTCCCACCCATTTTTCTACTTGGTCTTTATTTCTGCTCTCTGGGAGATTATTTCATTCCCATTATTCTATTTAGACATACATTGGACAAGAGAAAAGAAACTGTCATCTTTGCAGGCTGAACAGCCTTAGCAATCTATTACTACCTGAAGAATGCTAGGAATCCAATAGTCATTTTAAGTCTTAAAGAGAAAATTTTAGAATTTCTTAAACAATCTTGTGGTTTCTTTGGCAGTACAATTCTCTTAAAAACTTCATAGGCTTCTTATTTAGTCAAATCCAGTCTACGGTCATGCTACCCTGAATAAGCTCGATTCCGTCTGATCTTGGAAGCTAAGCAGGGTCGGGCCTGGTTAGTACTTGGATGGGAGACCACCTAGGAAGATGCTGTAGGCATCAAAAATAAAAATTAAGAGATTGTAAAATGACACGTTCCTTGAAATCTGTGAGGTCAACCAAGGGTTGCCTCACTAAATTAATTAATTAATTAATTAGATAAAAAATAAATCCAGCCCATTTCATGTACCAATTACTGTATACGCAATCTTTTTTAGACTTCTCAGTCTTTTTAAACATCTCTTTGCTTTTTCTTACAATTTACTTTATTATTTCTCAAATTCTTTGCAGTTCTCAGCAAACTACCTGTCTTTAGAGGAAGAACCACACATTGTCTCTTTTCCTTGAGTTACGTTTTTTCTAATTAAAAAGATTTATTGAAACTATCTTTACACTGAGTTAGACCTTTACACCAAGACATATTAGTTAATTTAGAGGTTTTAACAAAATGGATGTATCAGCCATTCTCTTGATTTAAGTATTGCCTGTGGCTGAGATTTAATCTGTCATTATTGGTCAAAGAATTTCTCCATTTTATCTATCACTTTTTGGGATTAAGAAGAAGTTACCTTTCCACATTTTGAACTCTCCAAATTTCTGATCTCTCTCTATTGTCTTTCAAAACAGCCTCTGAGAAATGACAGCAAATCCTGAGCTCATTTCTTCTTTGTAATTTTTTGTCAAATTCAGTCAATGACTAACATGCGCTAACATACACTTACTTATGCTATTTTTCAATATATTTTCTTAGAGTTCAATGCTCCTTAAGTACATTGTCTGCCTTCCAAGTTACTGCGAGCCTGCAGTTTTCCAACTACTCCTCCACTGAAAATCATAGCATGCCATACTTTCAACTTTCAGCAACAAAAAACTAAAATCACTATGAGTGCATACTAATCTAATGAAAACCTATGGTATTGACATTCACAGTACTTTTAGGTATTTTCTATGGAATTAACAACATCAACAACAACAAAAAAGGGACAATGAAGTTTATGTTATAATAACAAACAACCCTGAAATCTCCGTACTTTAAACAAAGGTTTATTTCTTACTCAGGTTACATGTTTAATGTGTTCATTAGGAAGATTTACTCCGTCAGAGATATTAGCTGATGGAAATTCTATATTTTTATATGCTTCAAAGAGTGCCAAAGAATGGGAAGGGATCTAATGAATCACACATTGCTCTAAAAGGCTTTGGCTGTGAAGTAACCTATATCACTTCCTTTCACAATTTATTGATCAAGGCAAGTCATATAAGTAGGCCAAACTTAAAGAGAGTGCAACCCATGCCCAGAGAAAAGTACCAATGATTTCTATACTGACACACCAACTTTCTGCATGTCCTGACTACAAATTATTAAACTATATTTTGTGATAAAATATTTTATATACAATATCAGTACCATGTTTTGTGTGACTTAGTGAGAGTCTAATAGTAAGCTTGGTCATTTATGTTCTGAATAATTTAAGATATAGAGCTTTAGAACAAAATTATTAAGAATTATTATCATCATTAATAAAAGTTTATTTTGTAAGAGAAAAGAAGTTTTTTCTCCTACAATATATATTTTATGGAAGATAGAATATTCTCACTGCATACCCAAAGGAGACTTTTTGGTCTCTATCTGCTCACTATTTCCTATTCACAGAAGGAGATCCTGGATCCATTGTTTAATTTAACTAGATTAATATGTTGAAGGTAATTGCTTTACTATTAAGCTTTTTGTCCTCTCTCTCTGTGAAGTGCCTACTTGCAAGTAGTGTATAATCCCTCTGCCACTTCCTGTATATTAATATCTTTCTTTACATTAACTTCTTCCCACCCTATAGAGGAAGCTAACTCTTCTGCAAGTGAAAAGATGAGTATATAACTTCAATTTACGCTGAAAAAGTGTACAAAGCTGGATTTTGGCCTCTAGTTCATGCTACATTTATTATCCAATCTAGACATATCTTATTTATTACCTATCTCATGTTCATATTTGCTATTGACTCAGCACTGAGAAATGGTATGATTATTTAGCCTGACTCACAGTAACTGAAACATGGTTTAAAAAATTACAAATAGGGATAAATCAGGAAATTAAAGGACCACTTAGCACATAGAAAGAACAAAACATCTTTTGTGCTATAATGGTAGGTTTCTGCAGTCCTGAATCTGATTTCAGTAGACACACTATTATGAGTGGGGACTATTAGTTGGTGGAAAAGCAAACATGGATCTGACTACATTCTGACATGATCCGACTTTTTCTCACATTGAGAATGAGGCTCAGACAAGTAGTCATTAATTTCAATTATGGCTCACATCAAAATTGGCAGAGCTTCTGTATGTAGATTTTTAAGATATTACTGAATGAAATAACTATACTCATACTCTGTTTTTAACCAGGGTTATAGTCCCAAAGCTTAAATCGCAATGGGCATATAAATTCCTAACAGACCATAGAGTTCTAGTGCATCAGTTATTAACTACCACCATATGTCTATATAACAAACTACCCGAAAGTCAATGGCTTAACATGGCAACTATTTAGCTTAATAAGAATCTATAGGATTTGGGGAAGTCAGCTCAGAGGTCACCCTGGTATTAACCATATGTCTATATCAGGTACTCTCTATTGATTTTGACTGGGTTTAGGATAGGTTGACTATTGGTTGGTCCATGATGGCTTCCTCTCTCGTAGATGCCTCTCTTTCACCTCTCAAGTAAGTGGGATTGTTCTCATGGTAGAGGCAGGAGTCCAAGTGAGCAAGAACTTGTTTTCTTGAGGCCAAGCCTCAAAACTAGCAAAATATTAATTCCACAGCACTCTGTTAGCCAAAATAAGTTGTAAAGCAAGCCTCAGTTCAAATAGATGGCAAATAAAATCCACCACTCTAGTGAGGAGAGTTGCAAAATCAAAGTAGACGAATGTAGTGAGGGATAAAAAAATTTAGTCATTTTTGCAATCTATCACCACTTTTAAACTTTAATGCACGGGAACATTGCCTCAATTGTTCCTCTGCAGATGTACTGAATTTCACCTAAGAAAAACTAAAGATTATATCTTCTTAGATTTATGTGGTTTTCTACTGACTGCTAGACAATAATCTCAAGTTGGTTTATCATAGTTAATTAATTAAGTCCTGACAAAAGCTTTTGATTTTAGAGACCCAGGCATTGCAATTATCATAGTGGAGTGATTGTTTTTGTCAGCCAGCTGAAAAGCAGAGACCTTTTATAATTGAGATATTATTCTTAGGCTGAGATAGAGGAAAAAGAACATCATTATTAATAAGTATAAATTTTAATCCTCTGACCATAGAATTTAGGTTTGTTCAGAATATCAATAGGAAATCAGTTTAGTTGAATCTTACTATCAGAACAATAACAGTGAGATAGTGAAATTAAGTAAAAGGAAATAAAGTCATTATTTTATTAATAGATAATAGAGGGTGTGGGGTCCCAAAGAGAATAAAAAAAAAAGGGGGGAGAAACAAGATCACAGATTTTTTTTTTTTTTTAATATGCTCATACAGACAATCCATATCCAAAAAAACTGTTGAGAAGCAGTCAAATCTGTAGTCTACAATATGTGCACCTGGGAACCCTCAGCTTAAAAAAGAGGTAGATAGATAGTTGAAGAAAATTAAAAGAGATTTCAGAAGGGACTACTAAGATCAGTTAAAATACTTCAATCAATATTTGATAATTTCAGGGTAACTATTTTTGTTGTGTGTTATAGTTTCATTTTGTTTTGCTTTTATCTGAGAAAGCATATCTATATATTTCCTGATGGAATATGGTGAGAAAATTTATGAAGTTAGATCTCTAAAAAAGACTCATTGAAGATAAACCATCCTAAAAAAGACACATAATAGAAAAAATAGATAAAATCCTGGTCTAGGTTATATTCTGTGTAGAATTACCTAATATGATGGTCACAAGGTCTTTAAGATTTGTGTCTCAGTGTTTTCATATCTCACCATGAAACACACTTCAAGAGAGAATATAGAAAAATATAATAGGAAAACAAATGTGTGGCCCAACAGCAAAGTGGTAAAAAAAGAAGCAGACATATAAGCTAGACTTATACATAGTAGAGAAAAAAAAAATCTAAAATAAACATATGAAAGATTTAAAACCCAGATTGACCTACTGTAAATGGTTAAGAGTATACAAAATAAATAAAACACATTGGGTGCATATGCAATTGCTACATAGAGGTAATGAGTAAAAGTGATTCAACCACTATGTGAAATAATATCAGTTACATACACATTACTTAGAAATTCAAAAACATGAAGAAAAAATATTAATAAATATATATTAAAAAATAAATATTGCTACACACTGGAATTCCAAAGATATTATCTCAGAAAAAAACATATTGAAATGATTTCCAACTGAGACAAAAAAGAAGACAAAAGGGGAAATTGTCCCCATGAAGTAAATTAATAGCCCTAAACATTTCTAGATCTGATTCAATAGCACAATTATTGTTGCAAATGGCTAAAAATAATTTAGAAACTGTTAAACGACAACAACAACAAAACTCTGGGGCTGGACCTCCAGTAAAATTGGTCATTCTGGTAATGCTGTTGTTATTGAAAATTTAAAATTTCTCCACTTCTCAATAGAAGGTATTGTATCAACTGACTTAAACTCTGGCAAAATATGCTGCTCTGATGGTTCTTAGTTCTTTATCTCTAAATGGCCCATAAAATATCACCTTATGTTTTCTCTTTTCCTGTATTTATTTTGTGAAGAAATGTTGACCAATTTATGTTATAAGAACAGAATGAAGCTTGGATATTTGTGAAGTTAGAAACTCATAGACGAATGTGGGCTTTTCAGTACAGCATGGTCATCCCTAGGAGGGAGAATTCAAAGAGTCTGCCAAAAAGTATACATTGTTAGAGTTCAAGAGATTGGGAAAAAGAAAAATGCAAGGCTAAGACCCCAGATTTGTGACTTGGCGAGCTCTTAAAAATATGGGCATGTTACTCACAAAAGATAGAGAAGGCCAGGAATCCTAGGTTCAAGGGAAAAAATGAAAATCAAGAGGGATATTAAGTACGAGGGATGAAACCTAAGGGTAAAACAGGAGTGTAAAATAATCCTGGTATTTCAGGTGGCACTACTGCGAATTTCAAAATTTGGCAGGAAGACAAGAATATTCAAATATCACACTTTAAGAAAGGAGGTTATAAATCTATTTTGGATTTTTTCCCCCAAATATGACATATGATCATTGTAGAATTACAAGTACTCTTTGAATGGGTGATTTCTTTCAATTGATATTAAGATGGGATTTGAGTAATAGATTCAAGAAAAATGACATATATTGAAATGCATTTTGGCAAGAATAAAATCATCTCCTTCACTGCCTCCCTCCCTTCTTATTCCTCCCCGTTTCTCCAACTTCTTTCCTCCAGATAACTATACCATTGCTATAATTTTAGACTGGCCAGAGTAAGGTGGCTGTAAGGTGTATTGGAATAATTTGAGTGGCTTTCTGGATTGATGGGCCATCTCCCTTACTTTCAAAATTTTATATGGAAATACGGCAAGTGCACTGATACTCTGTTGTGTCCTCCTAGCCAGCGGTCCCCAATCTTTTTGGCACCAGGGACCGATACTCCCATGAGAAGCTAACTCCTGGTGATCTGCAGTGGAGCTGAGGTGGCGATGCTAGTGCTTGGGAGTGGCTGCAAATACAGATCAAACTTTGCTCAGTCACTTGATGCTTACCCTCTACTGTGCTGCCTGGTTCCTAAGAGGCGACTAACTGGTATGAGTCAGCAGCCCGGAGGTTGGGGACCTCTGCTCCTAGCTGACTCTTTGGAAAATTGGGTTCTCATGAAAGACTTAAGGTTGGATTGATTTAACTATGTAAGTACAAACAAACTACATCCATTCAAAAGAAAGGAAGACAGCCCAAGTTGCCACTGCTGATAGATACTCATCTCCACCCAGGCAACTGAATGAAATACATCTGACAGTAAATGAGTAGAATATGAAATTGGAAAGGGCAGGACTTTATAATTTAATTTTATTGGATTTAATAAGAAATTTTGGACTTTAATTTACCCCTTTGAAATAATGTGAGGAGGTTAATTTTGTATATATAGAAACATACTTGGAAAATTTTTATATTTGTGGCAGTACATTATGACTTATGTTGACATGTGGTCTTGTTACCTAATCTGAGTTTAGTTATGCTGAACAAAGTGGCTAGGCATAATTTACGGTGGGAAATAAAAAAAGCAGCAAAATTCTAATTAGTAATAAATTATGCATTGGATTTAATTTATTAATGTTTCATCCTGATCCCATTTCAGAGATTTCTGGGGGAAACGCTGAGATGTTAACCCTGGATCCCAGGAAAACATATAAAGGAGCATTAATTGTTATTAAGAAGGCATCTTGATAAAAATAGGCTCAGGCATGCATGAGATGGGCTGGCTGCAACTAAAAGGAGAAAAACAAATACTGGTTGTCCATAGATTTGACTTTTAGGTTTAATGAGGTAAGGGAACAATAGTCCGGGAAGTAGCAGAAAACATGCTTTATAGAGAGTAGGGAACTTCCATTCCATTCCATAAGAGGGAAGAGTTTTAAAGTATCATTTATGATTCTCTTTTTATCCTTCCTCATCAGAGTGTTCAATACCTTTATGTGGTATCAATGTATTAGTGGTCTCTGTGCATGTATAACCTAGGCTTTTGGTGCTCTCTGTCTCTCTCTCTCTCTCTCTCTCTCTCTCTCTCTCTCTCTCTCTCTCTCTCTCTCTCTCAGTGCTGACTACCTCATGCAGTGTGTGTTCTCCTCATGTGTCCCCTTTCATGGGTCAAGAACTTTGAGACAGAGATTCCCTACTCTATGGAGAAGTCCAGTAATTTCTCAGTTTCTCATACTGAGAAAATAGATGAGGTATATCACATTATTTTTCAAAGAGTGCTGTCCATTCATTTCAAAAGCAAATATCTGTAACCAAAAGGACACTGTTGTAAACTATATTATTATAAAAATATTCACTATTCTAAACAACTGGATATATTACATAGTTCTACTTATTGATATCAGATTCAGCCATGTGATTTGCTATAGCCAATAAAATTTAAGAGATTATGACTGTGCCACATTTAAGCAGAAGCTTTAGGAGCCTTCATGTGGTGATTCATCTTTTTTCCTCTCTGAAATAAAACTGATAATGTTCCTGCTTCTCAACCTGGATTCTGGAATAAAAGAAAGAAAGATCAGAAGTACAGGAAACCTACAGTCAAATTATAGTTGTCATGTAATGTCAACAAGCTTTTAGGGTGCTAAGTCATTAAAATTTGGGTTGTGCTTGTTATTGTAGCATAGTATAGAGAAAGGTGACTGATACAAAAATATAATTAGGGCACTGTGATAAAAATGTTAAAGTGTGTGGCATTGACTCTGGGACTCGGGAGTGGACCTTCAACCAATTATTAGAGTCAAGAAAAATGAAGACTCATTCTCTGCAGTGGCAAACATCTGGTGAAACCATTTCCTATTAAGGACCATACCCAATGACCTTGTGGTTTAGGTAAGGTGGGAAAACTCAATTTGGTGATATGATTTACTTTCTATGACTGAAGACTGAATTTAATATAT
>NW_006442512.1:10344044-10369557 GCF_000325575.1 Pteropus alecto | reverse complement strand
TATTTAAAAGTTCTGGGCAAAATGGTGAAATAGGTAAACACTGTACTTACTCTCATGACCACATTAAAATTACAACTAAATAATAGAACAATCGACCTTGAGAACCATCTGAAGACTAGCTGAACAAACTCCTTTAACTAAGGATATAAATAAGAGGTCACATCAAGACTGGAAGGAGGAACAGAGACAAAAAATGGACTGGCCCCCACACTCATGTTTAGTGGCTGAGTATCGAGAGTGATATCACAGCTGTGGAGGGCCTCCCTGAGGAGTAAAGGACCTCAGCCTCACACTAGGCTCCTGAGCCCAGAGATCCAATGCCAGGAAGAGGAGTCCTTACAATATCTGGCTGTGAAAATTAGCAAAAATCATGCTCATTCCCATGAGATAGAAGGCTGCTTGAAACCACAATGTCCTCTTAAAAAGCTCAAGTACAAACTCAGTCACTTGTAGGTACTCAGGAGGTGCTAAAGATATACAGGAAAAAACTGAGTTGTGTTTTGGCTTCAGGGTAAAAGCTAGAGGGACAGCTACCATTATCCCTGTGCGGCACTTGTACCCTGTGTAGCCTACATGCATGTGTCATCCAACTTTCCTGTGTTAAGCCCTCTCCACACACAGCCAGATCTGAATCCACATTGGTCAGGTGAATTTTGCTCAACCCACCCCATGACTCCCTGGGACCCCTCTCTACCCAACTCCTGCAGCATAGCTGGAGGCACTTTCTTTGCCTGGGCAACTGGCCCTACCCTGAGGCTCTGCGGGGGGGTTTTCAACAGCAAACAGCCCCATAAGGCCTGTCGGCAGCCTGAGGCAGTTTTAGTGGCAGGCAAACAGCCCTAACTCATGCTGTGGCCTATTTTAGACAACTCTCAGTGATCTATAGTCCCAAGATGAGCAGTGGCTGGCCTTTGTGTTCTCTGGGCATTTTGCAGAGTGACCACAGGGTTGACACTGGTGTAAGAACTAAATCTGCATTAAACTTGTGAACACCAACTGCCTTATCCAGGTGATTCCCTGGGGCCACGTTCTGCTTTAACTTGACAGCTCCACCAGAGGCACATTGGGTGCTGAGGCAACCAGCCCTGGCCTGTGCAGCTCAGTCAGGCTGCATCAAACTGGCATCAAGCATCAAGGTGGCACGAAGCCTCAGAGTGCCTTGAGCCTTTTGCTAAGCTGCCCCAGGCCCAGTACTGCTGGAAACCACTATCAGTTCTTAGCACTAGATCCAGCACACACCTCTAGGTCCAGCACAGACAGCGACCAACCACAGATTGCTTTGTAGCTTCTACCAGGTAGCCCCAGATGGTCACAGAGAGCAGCTGACTTTGGCCTGTACAGGAGCCCTTCCCAAGAAAACCCAGAAACAACACAGAAACGCTGGTTCAGACCACAACAGAGCACAACACAATTAGCTTCACAATTGTCACCCCAAAGCGTAGTCTCATAAGGCACAGGAGCCAGCTGGGTTGAATCCCACTCTGAGATGTAAGCCCCAACCCAGCAGTTCATATATTATAGACATAGATAATCCTCACAGCCTGTCAGCCTGAGAGTCAATTCTATTCACTGATGTGCTAAGACCAATAAAGGCTTAGCTACAATAGGAGAACACACACAACGTGCACAAGGAATACTCCCTAGCATAAGTGACCAGGGAGACTGTACCACTGGGACATACAGGACATCTACCATATAAGACCACCCGGAGAAAACTAAGCAACACAGGAGATCTACCTAATACAAAAGAAACAAACACATAGAGGCAGCAAATATGAGAAAACAAAGAAACTTGTCCCAAATTAAAGAGCAAAGAAAACTCCAGAAAAAGAACTAAATAAAATGGAGGCAAGCAATCTGCCAGTGACAGAGTTCAAAACACTGGTTATAAGGATGTTCAACGAACATAGTGAGAATTTCAACAAAACCATAGTAAGTAAAAGAAAAAAAAAGGAAAAAAAAAGGACATAGAAGACATAAAAAAGAACCAATCAGAAATGAATACAACAATAACTGAAATGAAGAATACACTGGAAGGAATCAACAGCATATTAGATGAAGCAGAGGACTGAATTAATGATTTGAAAGATAAAGTAGCAGAAAACATCCAATCAGAACAGCAACAAGAAAAAATAATTTAAAAAAAATAGATAATTTAAGGGACCTCTGTGACAACATCAGGCCTACCAACATTCTCATTATAAGGGTATCAGAAGGAGAAGAGTGAGAACAAGAAACTGAAAACTTATTTGAAGAAATAATGACAGAAAACTTCCCTAACCTGGTGAGGAAAATAGACATACAAGTCCAATAAATGCAGAGTCCCATACAAGAGGAACCCAAAAAGGGCCACACCAAGACACATCATCATTAAAAGGCCAAAGGTTAAAGACAAAAGAGAATCATAAAGTGGCTACAGAAAGACAACTGATTACTTATAATGGAGCTCCCATAAGACAATCACTTGATTTTACAACAGAAAGTTTGCAAGACAGAAGGGACTGCACAAAATATTCAAACTGAATGAAAGCAAGGACCTACAACCAAGACTATTCTACACAGCAAGGCTATCGTTTAAAATTAAAGGGGAGATACAAAGCTTCTCAGACAAGAAAAAGCTAGAGGATTTTATCACCACCCAGCCAGTATTATAAGAAATGTTAAAAGGACTTCTTTAAGAAAAAGAAGGGAATGAAAGAACCTAAATATGAATAATAAAATGGTAAGAACTATGTACTTATCAAAAATCACTTTAAATGTAAATGGACTAAATGTTCCAATCAAAAGACATAGGTAGCCAAATGGATAAGAAAACAAGACCTATACATATGATACTACAAGAAACCCACTTCAAATCAAAAGACACATATAAACTGAGAGAAAAGGGATGGAAAAAGATATTTTATGTAAATGAAAATGAAAAAAAAAAGCTGGAGTGGCATTAATTATATTAGACTAAATAGATCTTAAGACAAAGACTATAATAAAAGACAAAGAGGAACATTACATAATGACAAAAAGATCGATTCAACAAGAAGATATAACCCTAGTAAACATATATGTACCCAACATAGGAGTGCCTAAATATATAAAACAAATATTGACTGACATAAAGGGAGAGATCGACAGGAATACAGCATTGTAAGGAACTATAACACCCATTGACACCAATGTACAGATCTCCCAGACAGAAAATTAACAGGAAAACAGCAGACTTAAACGACACAATAGACCAGGTAAATTTAATCGATAGTTTTAAAGCATTCTACCCCAATGCAGCAGAATATACAGTCTTTTCAAGTGTTAATGGAACAATTTCCAAGACAGACCACATATTAGGCCACAAAACAAGCCTCTATAGATTCAAAGAGACTGAATTTATATCAAGCATCTTCTCTGACATAGTGATATGAAACTAGAAATCAGTTCCAAAAAAAAAAAAAAAAAAAACCCTGAAAAACACAAACACATGGAACCTAAGTAGCATGCTACTGAACAATTAATGGGTTAACAAAAAGATCAAAAAAAAATTAAAGAATACCTTGAGACAAATAAAAATGAAACACAATGACCCAAAATCTCTGAGACCCAGAAAAAGCAGTCCTAGAAGAGAAATTCATAGTAACACAGGACTACCTCCAGAAGTAAGAAAAATCTCAAAAAAACCAATCTAAACTTACTTAAATAAACTAGAAAAGGAACAGCAAAGAAAATCCAAAGTAAGTAGAAGGAAGGAAATATTAAAAATCAGAGTGGAAATAAATGAAATAGAGTCTAGAAAAACAATACAAAAGATCAAGAGCTGGTTCTTTGAAAAAATAAACAATTGATAAACTTTTAAAAAGATTTATCAAGAAAATAAGAGAGAGGACCCAAATAAATGAAATCAGTAATGAAAGGGGAGAAGTGACAACAGACTCCACAGAAATACAAAGAATTATAAGAAAATATTATGAGTAATTGCATGCCAGCAAATTGGACAACCTGGGTGAAATGGATATATTCTGGAAACATACAATCTCCTAAAACTGAGTCAAGAAGAAAATCTGAACGAATCAATTATTAATGAAATCTAATCAGTCAGCAAAAACTCCCAACAAATAGAAGTCCCAGACCAGATGGCTTCACAAGTGAATTTTACCAAACATTCAAAGAAGAATAAACACCTAGTCTTAAACTATTACAAAAAATTCAAGAGGATGGAAAGTTCCCAAGTTTGTTGTACGAGGCCACCATTACCCTGATTACAAAACCAAACAAAGACATTACAATATATATATATATATATATGCCAGTATCTCTAATGAACATAGATATAAAATTTCTCAACAAAATATTAGCAAAATGAACTTGGCAATACATTAGAAAGATCATACGCCATGATCAAGTGGGATTCATTTCTAGGATGTATGTTCAGTTCAATATTTGCAAATTAATTAATATGATACACCACATAAATAAAATGAAAGTTAAAAATTGTATGATTATATCAATAAGTGCAGAAAAAACATTTGACAAAATTCAGCATCCACTTGTGATAAAAACTCAGCAAAGGGGGAATTGAGAGAACATACCTCAACATAATGAAGGCCATATATGACAAACCCACAGCTAATATCATACTTAATGATGAAAAGCTAAAAGTGTTTTCTTTAAGATCAGGAACAAGAAAAGGATGCCCACCTTCACCACTTTTATTCAAAATAATATTGGAAGTCTTAGCCATAGCAATTCGAGAAGAAAAAGAAATAAAAAAGCATGTAAATTGGAAAAAAAGAAGTCAAACTGTCATTAGTTGTAGATGGTATGATACTACAAAGAGAGAACCCTAAAGATTCCACCAAAAAAAAAACTATTAGAACTGATAAATGAATTCAGTTAAGTAGCAGGGCACAAAACTAATATTTAGAAATCAGTTGCATTTCTATACTTGAATAATGAATTATCAGAAGGAGAACTTAAGAAAACAATCACAGTTGCAATTGCATCAATCAATAAATAAAACACCTAGAGATAAATTTAACTAAAGAGGTAAAAGACTTGTACATGGAAAATATTAAGACTTTGAAGAAAGAAATTAAAGATGCAAATAAATGGAAGCATATACCATGATCATTCATAGGAAGAATTAACATTATTAAAATGTCCATACTACCCAAAGCAATCTATAGATTCAATGCAATCCCTATCGAAATACCAATGGCATTTGTTTTTTTACAGAATTAGAACAAATACCCTAAAATTTATATGAAGCCATAAAAGTTCTCAAGTCGTCAAAGCATACTTGAGAAAGAACAAAATTGGAGGTATTACACTTTCAGATATCAAACTATACTAAAGGATATAGCAATCAAAACAGCATGATACTAACATAAAAACAGACACATGGACACATCATGGAACAGAATAGATGGCCCAGAAAAATTCCACTCATATATACTCTTTTAATCTATGACAAAGGAAGCAAGAATATACAGTGGGTAAAGACAGTCTCTTTAATAAATGGTGTTGGGAAAACTGAATGGTTACATGTAAAAAAGGGAAACTGGATCACCTTCTCGTACCATATATAAGAATAAACTCAAAATGGATAAAAGATTTAAATGTAAAATCTGAAACCATAAAACTCCTAGAACATAACAGTAAACTCTCTTACATTGCTCTTAGTAATATTTTTTCTGATATGTCACCTCGGTCAAAAGAAACAAAAGAAAAAATAAACAAATGGGAGTAGACTAAACAAAAATATTTGCACAACAAAGGAAACCATAAATAAAATGAAAAGACAGCCGACTGAATGGAACAGATATTTGTCAATGATAAATCTCATAAACGATTAATATTCAAAATTTATAAAGAACTTGTGCAACTTAAAACCAAAAATTAACAATCCAATTAAAAAATAAGCATGTGACCTGAATAGACATTTCTCCAAAGAAGACACACAAATGGCCAATAGACATATGAAAAAATGCTCAACATCATTAATCATCAGAGAAACACACATTAAAACCACAATGTGATATCACCTTACACTTGTCAGAATGGCTATCATCAATAAATCAATGAACAAGAAGTACTAGCAAGGCTGTGGAGAAAGAGGAACCCTAGTGCACTGTGGGTAGGATTGCAAATTAGCATAGCCACTGTGGAAAACATTATGGAGGTTCTTCAAAAAAATAAAATAAAATAGAACTACCTATGTCCTGGCAGTTTCACTTCTGGGTATTTATCTGAAGAAATCCAAAACCCTAATTCAAAAAGACATATGTACCCTTATGTTCACTAAGCACTGCTTACAATAGCCAAGATATGGAAGCAACCTAAGTGCCTGTCAGTAGACTATTGGATAAAAAAATGGTGGTACATATATACAATGGAATATTACTCTGTCATAAAATAAATTATATCTTACCATTTGTGACAGCATGTACAGACCTAGAAGGCACATGCTCAAAGTAATAAGTCAGATGGAGAAGGTCAAATACCATGTGATCTCACTTTTATGTGGAATCTAAAGAACAAAGTGAACAAACAAAAAACATAAAGATGCATAGATACAGAGAACTGAGGGACTTTGCAGGACTGGATGAAAAAGTTAAAGGGATTAAGCAGTACAAATTTGAAGTTACAAAATAACCATGGGGATATGAATTACAGCCAATCATGTTTTTGAGAGTGCTGTACTTCCAAAAGAGCCAGGAGTCAGGTTGAAAAAAGGCTTCTAGAGAGCAGAGGCCTAACCAGGGTGTTTCACGTATCCTGGGTAGAAGTGACTCTCATGACATCTATGTAGAAGGACTTTAGAATTACCATAGAACAGTGATTACTGAGCATTTCATAATCTTCCCTTTCTGAGTCGTAGTATTTATTGGGGTTACCCTGCCCCTTTCCATCATATAAACAGATTGTAGGAAAGGCTGATAAATTTCCCTTATAGTTCACAGGTCTCTAGATAAGCAAATCCACACCCAGAGATGATGCAAAAATAATCACGCCTGAACCTGATTCTATGACTGACGTTGCATGTGTGGAGAGGGTGCATGTACTTTGCTTATGGAAGGAAAGGTAATAAATATTTATACTCAAGGTGTTAATTCTTATAGACTGTATTAATGTAAAAATGTTGATGGCTTCTTCCTAAGAGATAGATTAAACATCTCTTCCATATTGATATCAGGCTTGTCATATGACTTGTTTTAGACAGTGAAATATCTGTGGAGGTGACATGTGCTACCCCTAAACAATATTGCATGATTCAGCCATTTCTTTATTTTTCTGTGCTATCAGCCTGATAACATCCTGAATAGTATCTGTACCTTCACTGTTGATCCTAGAATAAAGAAGATATAAAGCAAAATCTAGGGTGACCTACAGTCAACATGTAATTGGAAGCAGGAAATAAATCTTTGTTTGCATAAGCCACAGATATTTGGGATAGTTGGTTACCACAATATCACCTAGCAAAAACTAACTAATACAATGAGTTGATTCAATTAAATAAGGATACCAATAGTAGCCTCTTGTTTGAGTTCACCAATTCAAATACCAGTATTAAAGAGGTAATCAATTTAATTCCAATCTAACACAGAAGTTTCTAACTCTACTGGTTGAAAACTTGAAATACCTTTCAATATCAACAATATTCGATTGCTTTCTTTGCCATAGACACTCCGTTAAGTGTTTTATATATATTATCTCATTAAAACTCACCAAACTCTATTGTTCCCCCATTTAACAGATAAGGCATCTGAATAAGAGAAATTACATAACTTTTCTAAGGTTGTCTGAATAGTAAATGTTCTAGTTACAACCACTAATCTCAAGTACTCAGGATTAACTTTCACCTTTAACACTTTCTCTCTAACACTTAGCCTCTGCCAATAATCAATGACCGCTATGTGAAATTAACATATTATTTGAAATACACTTAGAATAATTTTCTCTATAAACCAAATATCAGAACATAGTCTGGCAGCATATGTTGTGATTAGAGAATCTTCAAAATGATCCTGGCCCCTAAACTGAGTAACATGAAGCAACAAGCAATGTTAGTCATTCAACTTTCTGTTTGCATCTCTATGATGGAAGATATACCAATGTAACCTTCTAAACCTGAGAGAAATCAAATCCTTCTACGTACATTTAGCTGTTTTTCTCCCCTCAGGCTAAGCATCAACCCAAAGAGAGCACTTCCAACAGCTACAGCAGAAATGAAGACAGCAGATGTTTTCTCTTTGGGTAGGCTAAAATTGAATACTAAAAATCACTGCAGCTCTGCTCCTGCCTTTTCTAAATCGCCCTTTGTGTAACCATGTGTAATATAGCAAACCAATACAGTTCTGATGTAAAACGCAATGCAATTGTATTTTATAGTTGTCTTTACAATGCAGATGGAATAGTAGAAGGGTACCAGATTTGGAATTAGATCCCCTCTATTAAACTTACAGGCTCAAAATCCTTGAGAAATTGGTTCTTTTAACTTTTAGAGTTTGTGACTTCATCTGCAAAAGAATAATATCTCACAGATTTGTGCTTTTTTAAATTACAGCAACTCAAAATAAGATAATATACTGATCAGAATAGGCTAGGTTACCTCTGTTAGCACACAACTTCCAAATCTCATCAGCTTAAGATAACACAAGTTTATTTTTCTTTGCATGTGCAATTTGTGGTTGATGAGTGGTAGGGGTTGGGGACTAATCTGTAGTCACACAGGGGCTACAAGATGCCACCATCTTGTAGCTATATTATTTGACATTTGTGGCCTTTTTCACTGTGACCAGGAAAGAGATCTCTGTAAGTGTGCAAGGAAGCAAAACCCTTCTTTCTTCTTTCCCAGAAGGAGATGAAAACAATAAGTGAGTTCTAGAAGGCTCTTTCGTAACTAATGTTGTGGCATATACATGCCATAATGTTTGTGGCAGACACTATGAGTATAAAATTATATTATCTGATCAATAATTCGTTATCTTTACATTTAGTTGTACTCTTTTCACACAACCATAAACTGAAATAAGTTCTAGTGTTCAAGTTTTTCACAAACTAGAATATTAACTAAGCATATGTGAGCATAAGCTCATGAAAGTGGCTAGAATTGAACATCAAATAATTGAAAGATACTAAGGGAGAAAGACATACAATGTCACAGAGTAACTTCTAGTACAGAATCTAAACAAGAGGATAATTAAATTTGTTGATATTTAAGATTCTTTAGTTTGAACCCCTTCACCTTATGTCCCTGTCTGATAACTAAATAGAATTTGCAGTGTTGATCTGGTTTCTATTTGAACTTGCACTTTGAAAATTCAAATGGGATATACCAGAAAATTACAATGTTGTAAAACTGTATTTATATTCATTTTAATTATAATTGCTCTGGGGGCTAAATATCCTGCTTTCCAACTGCTTCACCCAGAGAGACTCTTAAATTGGACCTTACAATCTGGTGTTTATGTTTAAAAATCAATTTTTTTTTAATTTAAGGTTCTTTTCTCCCATGGTTATATACTAAAATAAAAGGACTTAGTAGAGTCGTTAAGACTATTTTAAGTATTAAAATTCTTCTTAATTACTATAGTATCTTTTGATTGAATCATAAGGAAATTTAAAAGCCTGTTATATTACTACAGTGTGAGGGAAGCATATAGAAAACCATAGGTCTATATGTTCAATATTCTTTTAAGGATGTTTGTTAAAAATCTACTTTTAAGTGTTTAAGAAGAAGCGTTACCCCTAAATTAGGTGATTATGGAAAGAAGAATAGATATATCATACACAGGATAACTTCAGGGAGGGAATTACTAGAGCAAGTTAGATGATAATCATGTAGAAAGAGAGGGATTTTTTCTGTCATTATGCAGCACTTATATACCAGGTCTTCCTTGTTAAGAAGAAACATGAACACAGAATCAAAAATACATCGTTATGTTCAGTTATCAAGAATGGTGCCCCAAGGTAAAAAGAATAGTTTTCTATATACTTCAGCAAGAAGTCAGAATCTTAAATTGAGCAAGAGAACCTGAAAGGCCTGAAGAGTGACAACAAAGAAAGGGCTTGAACACATGAGTTTATGTAACTTCTGGTACAGACTAGTGTCACTAAACAAAGAACCCTTGGTGAAGAGTCAGTAAACCTAGACACACAGATGCTTCTAATCAACTAGAAGCTAGCACCAGAAAAAAAATAATGCCATATAATGACAGCAGCCAGCCATGCATAAGACTAACTATGCTCAGGCTCACAGCTAGAACTGTTGACTGTTTCCTGGAAGTTAGAATCTGAGTTTTAAAAGAAATTTTACATTAAAGCTATTCAACTATCTGTATTGAGAAATAAGTAAAGTTAAAATATGCTACCCTATTGTGTTTAAAACAAATATTTTTAAGTTATTTAAAAATAGCTTCTCATTGTTCACAGTATCTATGTAGGTCAACTAACAATGATACTATATTTTTAAAAAAAGAGTTTATTTTAATAAAAACCAGATCCGAATTTATCCTACATGTTTCACAAGAGAAATACCACCTATCTGTTACATAGTATATTCACATCATCGTACCTGCTAACAAGTACATAAAGTGCAAGTACATATCCTAAATGAACATACATGGTTCGATTCTAATTCAGAAAGTAGAATTAAGGCAGTCCTATGGTTTAATTTTGTATTATATGTTATTAGTCTTAGCTGTTTCTCTACTCAGAGGCAATGAGAACACTACTACTCTTCACTCAGCAGCGATGAAATCTATCTTTACTAATCAATCTTGGACAATTAATTGAATTCAATATATGTAAATGGGAAG
The DNA here is from genome assembly GCF_000325575.1 of Pteropus alecto. Lineage (NCBI taxonomy): Eukaryota > Metazoa > Chordata > Mammalia > Chiroptera > Pteropodidae > Pteropus > Pteropus alecto. The sequence goes on along the minus strand of NW_006442512.1, from coordinate 10,358,752 downwards.
AGGCATGATAGTTGTCTCATACAATATTGTTCCCTCTATTATTTTTTTCTTTATTCCTCTGTTATTTATTTCTTTATTCTAATGCAGTACCTAGTCATTTAGGAAATAAAGTGATACATTTTGCAATAGTAACCTAAGAGTCAGCCTTCAGCCTTTTCTAGGACAAACTTTCCACTATGTGGGAATAGAGCCATTTGATCATCCATAACTATCCCACTTGGCAGTTTCATCTTCACATCAAATATACTTTCCACTGCTCTTATCTCTGCCATCAAATCTCAGCACTCTTTCTATAAATTATTGCCTCAGTTGAAGCATCCAAAGTAGGGGAAAGAACAGCCCTTCTCCAAAACCAGAAAGTGGTTCTTTCTTTCAAGGCCCCAGATAAATTCCAAACTACTAATCAACAACTATCTAAAGCATAAAGGACTCCAGGGATAATTTTCAGTGTAAGTAATTATAATTGCTTAAGAATAACTGGTCCAGTTAAGATCTTTTTACCCCCACATATAAATTAGACAACTGGAAGCAATGATTTTTACCCTCACACTAAAATCCTGAAAATTATTTTCTAACACATAAGAATCTCCAGGTATCTGTTAAAATTTCACATTTTCAACCCTTTTTCTGGAGTTTATTCCCTGTAATATGGATTCTAATTATTGCTTCAGGTAATTATTATAATCTGACAGTTGAAAAATGCTGTTCCAAAAAAATTAAGAATTCTCTGGAAGAGTCTAAGATTCAGTTGGAGACTCTAGAAAGAATCAGATTAGAGCTTAAAGTAATTTTTCTCTACAAGCTAACATAGGAAAAATAATTGAGATGAGGGAAGGAAGAAAGGAAGGAAGTATAATTTTATACTCATAGTGTCTGCCACAAACATTATGGCATGTATATGCCACAACATTAGTTACGAAAGAGCCTTCTAGAACTCACTTATTGTTTTCATCTCCTTCTGGGAAAGAAGAAAGAAGGGTTTTGCTTCCTTGCACACTTACAGAGATCTCTTTCCTGGTCACAGTGAAAAAGGCCACAAATGTCAAATAATATAGCTACAAGATGGTGGCATCTTGTAGCCCCTGTGTGACTACAGATTAGTCCCCAACCCCTACCACTCATCAACCACAAATTGCACATGCAAAGAAAAATAAACTTGTGTTATCTTAAGCTGATGAGAAAGGATATCTGAAAAGAGAGATATATAAAATGGGGCCTTGGATTGAGGAAGTTAGTATACTTATTTACTTACAGCTCCCACACGCATTAGAATTCAAAGATAAAGACAAAAATTAGAGATTTAGAAAATCATATTGTCATACATGTTACCACCTTCAGTATAGTATACATAGTCAAAACATCAGAAAATTTAAAAAAGATATATCAAGGAAATGAAAATAAATTTAAAAAACAGTATTAAGAAATATAGCAATTGAAGTTAAGTTTGATTTAACATAATTATTGATCCATAACATTAAAGCATATAAAATTCTAAAAGAAAAATTTGAGATAATTTTAAATGAAGCAGTGGGGGATATTGAAAGGTTTTTGTATTATTTAATGGTAGGATATAAATATGAAATAAATCTAAATCATATAAATATAAAGTTAAAATAAATCTAAAATTTTAAGTGTAACATATAAACACATTAATAGAATATGCAACCTTCATACAACTAGAGGGGGAAAAAAGAAATCAAATTATCTCAAATAGTCCAATAATAGGAATGAAATACTAACAAAAAGAATGATAAATTGAGAAAGATAAGATTGCAGAAATAAGTGCAAAAGCATAATAATCGTTTAAAAAATGAGAACAAGTAGAACCTATTTTAAGGCAGAGTTTCTAAGATTTGGGGGATTTCTCATCTTGCCATACACCTACTCGCAAAGGTATATTAGTCCCCCTTGCTTATCTGCGGTATCGCTTTCCACAATTTTAGTTACCTGCTGTCAACTGTGGTCTGAAAATATCAAATAGAAAATTTTGGAAATAAACAATTCATAAGCTTTAAATTGCTCTTCATTCTGAGTAATGTGGTGAAATCTTGCACCATCCCACTCTGTCCAGCCCAGAACATAAGTCATCCCTTTGTCTAGCTTATCTACCCTGTATATGCTACCTGTCTGTTAGTCACTTGGTAGCCTTCTCAGTTATCAAATCGGTTACCAGAGAGAGAGAAAGATACCACATTTATATAACTTTTATTATAGTACATTGTTCTATTGTTATATTTTATTATTAGTTATTATTGTTAACCTCTTATTGTGCCCAATTTATACATTAAACTTTATCAGATGTATGTGTAGGAAAAAACTGCTATATATGGGGTTCGGTTCTACCTCTGGTTTCAAGCATCCACTAGGAGTCTTGGAATATATTCCCTATGGATAATGGGGGACTACTGTATACGCATAAAAATTAGAATAAAATAATCTCCAAAAGTGGAGAAAATGAAAAATGAGTCTAGAAGGATTGGTTAAATATATTGGATTAAAAATAAACTCCCTCCTAAAATCCCACTGAAATGAGAGAAAAAGGATAACAAGCTTCCATCAACAAGGAAAGAAAGAGAGTAGCTGATGAATATAATGATCTTGGAAGCTGGAAAGCAGATGGCTGAGTGAAGACTTTACAAAGTGCACAAAACTTATCTTCAGTTTACAAGAGTAATCGTGGCAGGTGGGGGTGGAGAGGAGTTGATTTAATCTACAGTTTCTGGCTTCTCAAGTACTCTTGCTCAAACTTGTCCTGAAGATTTTTTAAAATGTTGATATTTTTAAAAGATTTAAATTTTTCTTAAATTCCCTATTATTAAATTCAGTAAAAATAATCAAATTATTAAATTTAAACTCCCAATTATTACCAAAAATCTTTCTTATAACATAAAACATCTAAATATTTCAAGTTTATTTGCTACTCATTTTTACTATAGAAATGTTTTGCCAGACATATTAATATAATATCCATAAATTTTTAAATAAACTTGTTTTTTATTTTTAGTAACAAATACTGAATTATGCAAAGGTTTCAAACTGTAGTAGTAGACAGAAAACTAGCTTAGCTTTAACAAATTTGACAGTGTATTTTGTACCCTGTGGATTCATTTGAATTTACCAAATAGACTGTGATAAATTAAAAGAATAACTAAATCCAACTGTGTAAAATAGATGTACCAGTTAATAATTATCTTTAGCTATAACAGAACATCTCCACCAAAAAAAAAAAAAAAAACACCTTTCAAACTAGTGCTTATCAAACTTTGCTGCATGTTAGAATCATTTGGGGAGATTAGAAAATTCCCAATGCCCAGGCAGCACCATATATAAATTAAATTAATATCTCTTGGGATAGAAACCAAGCATCTAGAGTATTTAAAACTCTCCAGGTAATTCCAATTTTCAGCCAAGTTTAAATGCCAGCAGCTTAAACAAGATAAAAGGTAATTCCTACTTGCGTAAAATAGCAGTTTACAGCTTATTTACAGCTATACAGAGTCATCAGGGACTGAGGCTCCTATTTTTCCACAGTTCTATCCTTAAAAGCTTAGCCTCCATATTCTCAAAGTCACCTCATTGTAAAAAAAAAAATCTACTAAAGTAATCTCCAGTGATTACACCTTGCTTTTAGGCAAGCAATAGGAGAAATTGAGAGGCAAACAAAAATGTTTGAGTTCTTTTCATGTATGGAGACTTTCCTGAAGTTATATCTAACGTTTTCATGTACGTGAGAAGTCAGACATATGAACATACCTACCAGCAAAGAAATCTGGAAAATACTTTTTTCTTCCTGGTCATATTGTCCAGTTTTCTCTGACAAAAGATGGATATTGGAGTCAAGGAATTGTCTCTTTCGCATCATGCTTGAAACACTATCGAAATGTTTCCATCTGCCTACCACATTGAAATATTTGAAAATATTTGAAAATCAGAAAAATCTTTGAACTCATCAGGAGGCTGAAATGTCATTTTCTTTTACCATTTTGTCCTAGCCCAAATTTATGTTTGTATTCTATTTTTCTCCTCAGCATCTTTGTTCCACTGAAAAATACTTACATATTTTCCTTTTTAAAAATCTCTAACTAAATGAATAGAGGAAAAAAATTAATTTTCCATTGTGCCAACAGATGGGATAGATCGTTAGCAATATGTCTGAAGAAATTCATGAGTTTAGACACAACCTGAATATTTTATTATTTTAATAGAATCAGCCAATTTCCTAGTATATAAATTAATGCTTAAAAGTAAACTTGCAGATTTTCAACTGGTATTCACCCATGTATGTTTCTAATACAGGAGTAATACATTTATTCATTCATCACGAATTGCATTTGCAAATATCTCTGTACACTTTTGAGAGAATACATTTTAAATTACAGTTACTTCACTCAGTATCCTCAAGTTGTTTTTCATTCAAAAAATACCCTACACATTATTATACAATTAATATACTCATCTTCTTTCTTACTCCTTCTGTAAACTCATGACAGTGCTAGACATTCACTAAAGAAGTAGTTTAATTAAGAAAATTAATTAAAGTAGTTAATTAATTTGATTAAGTAGTTAATCAAGAAAATAAGAAAAGAAAAATTATAGGCTATTTTTCCCTTCACAAAGATAAGGGAAAATCAGAATCAAATCCCATTTTCATTTAAAGATTCCTTAATATCTCTCAATGTAGATTTTGGAGTACCCTAAAGTCAGGTAACTAAAATAAATCTAAATAAATTAAGATTTAAAAACTCTATTTTTATTTTAAAATTCTGAAGTTTTAATAAAATGATTAGAAAAATATGTATACTCATGGATCTTACATATTTTTCAATATATTAAGCATTCTTCAAAACAAAGTGCCATTAAAAAAATTGCATATTATGAATGATTGGATAGCAATATTGTTTAAACAATGTAGGTATTGATTGAGATAACATTTTTCACTAAAAATAATTCAAAATAATGAACTAAAAAGAATACTGATAATTTTTTCCAATAAATCTGGACTAGATGACTTTATAGTAGGCAACATGACATGCCAAATAATTTACATTATTTGGAAAAATAAAAGTATTTGCTAAGCTTGAGACTAGACTTTTAAGGCAGTAAAATAAAAAATATTATTAACATGTACCTGGCACAGATCAACCAGGAAGAAAGTTGCAAAATAACATTTCTGAATTTTTAGAAAATAGCATACAGTATTTTAAAAGCCTGGTCCAGATCAAAGAAAGACTAGTTTTAAAGTTTAGAATATTTAATTTCATAATTAATTAGATTGCAATGAGACAGGAAACAACAAGTTAAAAACTTATGTCTCTAAATCTGATTGCTTATAAAAACAAGGAAGAGAGTTTAGATTTAATATTATAATATGTAGATGACTCCAAAATATGCAGAATGTGGATTGGAATGTTATGATACTATGACAATGAACAAGAGGGGGAAAGATAAAGTTATGATGTATATTTCCCAAAAAGAACAATCCAGGGGAAAAAAACTTTTAAATAACTAATTATAGTTATATGTATACACATATGTGTGTGCACAATTTATCAAAAAATGTTAAGATTATAAATAGTAAAAAAGTCTGTGTTATAAACAACTTGCAATAGGATGGTGCGGAGACAGATTTGAAGAACATTTGTGTTAATATGCATATCAGCATGTATAGTTTTAACTGCTCAATTCAAAAACAAAGAATTCTCTAGAAAAATGGTAAGCAATGGTACTAGGGTTGAAATAAATAGCTCCTAGATTTTCTTATGTCAAATGGACTCTAACGTCAAGGATTGTGAGGGTCTGAGATTTTGCCATTCAATTGTGCTTGCCACAGTTTTATTGATACCAGGGAAGCTCTGAAATCAAATATAAAGAATGGCTTATCATCACAGCAATAACAGTAGCCAGAATATCAACAGTCCTATGCCACTTCCCGAGCCCCAAGTCCCTGTCTGTGATGTAAGAAGGCCAAGTGACACCTGCACACACTAGGTTGCGTTAGAGGAGTGAATGTTTTATAATGGTCAGTAGAAATGCTTTCCCTTTCCCTGGAAGGAAATATCATCTCTATTTCGCAAAGCTGTAAGCAGACTTTCCCTTTGCTCCAGAGAGTAGCACTATCTCCATCTTTCAAGACTGTTTGCTATACAAAGGGCAATCAGTGTCACACTTGCTAAACATGAATAATGTTAGAAAACTATGATTAATTGCCTGCCAACACTGTATTCCTTTGAATGAAAACTTCCCAGTGACAGATATATGATGTTTGTTTTTCTACCTCCTCTATGTTTTTCCTGTTTACTCATATTGAAATGTTGGGGCGCCACCATCCATTCAGTTGTAAAAGTATTCTGTGCTTACAATCATCTTTGATATCGCCCTGTCTAACTCTTAAAGGTTTTTTCTCCTAAGAATATTTAAATCCATCAATTTCTCCAAATTCTACCACCAGTGCATTAATCCTAGATACTTCAGTGTTCTCCTTTACCCCAGCATTAACCCCTCAAGTGGTGAAGCATGTATCCATATTGAAGGAGAGCAATCTTTTTCATAATGCTAGCCTGGTCATTTCATACCCATCTACCCTTTTGGCTTAAGGAAAATTAAAACTATTAATGTGGCTGAAAAGGGCCTACAGTCATTGCCCTTGCATTCTCTTTCCAACCTAATTGCACATAAAACTCCTCGTTACTCTCACTACCACTTCCACACTGGCCTTCTTCAGGTTCTCATTTTCCCATACTCTCACTTACCAGAGAGTCTTTGCACTCTTTATTACCTAATTAACTCCTCAATGTTTTGGTTCAAGAATCACATCCTTTGCAATTTTCCCTAACCTCTCTAGGTAAATATCCTAATTATGAGTTCCTAAAGCTTTGCATATTTTTTCTTTATAAACACTTTAAACATTTACTATTTAACACATTTGTGTGATTGCTTGATTATGCCTGCTTCTCCCATTAGACTATAAGTAATTCAAGGACCAAATAATATGTGTTTTGACTCATCATTATCTGTGATATACCTCACCTAATTCTCTAGTGGTAGTAGGCACTCAACACATGTGTAAAATAATTTAATTGCTGCATTTACCACTGTATGAATTATGATAAAAAAGAAAAATTGTTTAATAATGGTTGATTATTAGGTAATTAATATTATAATCATATAATTAAATTTGTAGCAATTATAGTATGCAGATAACATATAATATATAATGTTCATAAACATTATTAAATTAAATAAGTAGGTTGAAAAGAATATTGCAAATTATGTAATTCAACTTAAATGTACAAATGCAAAAGTATGTAAAAGTAAATACATCAAATCTCTGGATTTATTTTTTAAGATAACCAGTATTTTCTATATCTTCATAGATTTTCTATGCTAAAAAATTATACATGAAATGTGGTTTTTAAAGTTTACTTTGTTATCACATAACCAAGCTTTATATACAACATACCCAATATAGTCATTTCAGAAACTTAACTGCACACTATTTGTGGTTCAATTGAATAATTTTAAAGAAATGAAATATATGTATAAAACTATCCTATGGATACTAGCAACACATACATTAAGCTTATAGTATCATCATAATGACATAAAAGGACATATAAAGTTGAATCATGTTAGAGATTTGAAAATATAATTCTTATACTTTCCAACTTTTATTATACGAGTCAACGGAATTTTTCTCTCCTTATATAAAGATCTACAGTTATAATCAATATGCTTATACAGGTTTGAATTTTCTCTAACATTTACATATCCATAATTGACACTGCTAAACAATAGTGATATTTATATGTTATTTTCTGCTATAGTTTGTTTAAAATGGATCCCAGATGGCTAAAGGGAGTTATAAGTTATTCTCTAAGCAAATACCTGAGTTTTAGAGACTGACAACTGCTGAGTAAAAAGACATTTGAGAAAGTAACTTTGACTTTTATTCTGACTGAATATGCTGAAGAAGAATACAGAAAATTTTAGAAAGTAGCAGAGTTAAGTTGGAACTTTTCTGAATGTGGGGGAAAGGGCACACTGAAAAAGAATAATGTTTACCATACAAAAACCTGAAACATGTACTAAAAGTTAAAAAATGAATAAATGATCTTCTGTTCTTACACAAACAAACAGAGCTATCAATAGAATTATATTGCGTTTCACATCAGGGAACCAATTTCAGTCAACAAATTATAGTGACTATAATCAATATATGAAGAGTTACTTAGTTAGAAATTTTAGAAATAAAGAATAAATAATAGGGTAAATTTATGAATGGCCTCAAAGTTTTCCTTATTTCTACAATTTAGTATTTAGTAACATAAGTTTTTTTTTAAATTTTAAATATTCATAATGTTTAGTTGTTTGAACAAGTAGTGATTTGTTAAAAGTGTGTTGATAGGAATTCTAGTAAAGTCTGGAGTCTAAATGTGTGCCTCTGATAAGTCCCCTCCTTGAAATCAACCCTAAGAGAGAATTAACAGGTACAATAGAAGTACAGAAGTCCAAAGCTGAATCTAGGAAGTGTTCTTAATCTATATTGCAAATATTGAGAGATTTCTTCTAGGTATAGAATACACAGTTATAAATCAAAGGCAATCCAAGGATTTATTGGGAATCGAGGTAGAGGGAATTATAGCCATCTGTACTATACTCCCTTACTCAGGGAAGCAAAATCTAGAAGCTTCATCAAGCCAAGGAAAAGATAAGAATCATTCCCATTTAGCACACTTTTCATGTAGCAGATAAAGAAACAAAAACTTAAAACCACCCTGAACAGTTTGCTCTAATGCCATTTCTGAAAAGGAAAATGGCGATCCACAAATAAATAGGGTGGGGAATTTCTCTATTACAAATGGTAAAAAAGAGATGAAGTCTGGAAGTTTGATAGGCCCTGAGAAAGATAGGCTCAGTCTATCTACAGCTATTTTACTTGCTAAGAAATAAAAAGGCAGAGAAGTCTCTGCTGATAGAAAAATATAAGTGGCCTCTCCAAATAAAAACCCACAGGAGGTAGTACTCTTCTTTTTATTTTGCTCAGAAGTAAGAACTTTCAAGGGGTATGACAGAGCAGACATTCCCAGAACTGTTGAGGAGAAAGCTAAAATAAGGATTTAACAGAAGCACACTATATACCTGGAGTAAATATATAAATGAGAGGAACTATGGTTAAAGGACACTGGATACTAGTGTATTAGTGAATACTGAGAAAATTGGGCAGGGATCAAGTTCCGAATATTGGGCTACCCAGAATCTCAATTTCTTCCCTAGGATATCTTGATAGAAAATGGTATAATACAGTTATTTACTATCCAAACAGCTCTCTTAAGTTCTAAGAAAATAATTTGGAAAAAAAAAAAAAAAGGAATGGGACACAACACAAAACTACATATGCTACTTTTTAAAAAGCTTTATTGATATATGTATATATCTGTGAAACCATCACCGCAATCAAAGTAGTAAACATATGCATTACCTCCAAAAATTTCCTCCTGTCCTTTTGTATTTTATCATTTTGTTTATTATGGTAAAGATAGTTAACATGCAATCCACTTTCTTAACACATCGATAAGTGCACAAAACAGTATTGCTAACTTAGACAACTTAGACACTGTATTGTACAGCAGCTCTCTAGAACGTAATCATATTGCATACTTGAAAGTGTGCATCATTTGAGCAACAATTCCCCTCAGCTCCTAGCAACAATCATTCTGTCCTCTGTTTCTATTAGTTTCACTATTTCAGATATCTCATATAACTGGAATCATACAGTGAATTATTACTCTTAGCATAATGTGCTATAGGTTCATCCATATTGACATATATGTCAGGATTTCCTTCTATTTTAAGGCTGTATAATATTCCATTGTATGTGTTTATCACATTTTCTTTATGCATTCATCTGTTAATAGACATTTAGGTTGTTTCCGCCTCTTGACAATTGTAAATAATGCTGCAATGAATAAGGAAGTGCAGATATCGCCTCAAGATCCTTATTTCAATTACCTTACAAATAAATAGCCCAAAGTAGATCATATGGTAGTCCTAGTTTTAATTTTTTGAGGAAATTCCATACCATTTTACATACTCACTGTGTACAAGGGTTGCAATTTCTCCATATCTTGATCAGCACTTGTTACCTTTTGTTGTTTTGGTTTTTGATAATGGCCATCCTAACAGGTTTGAGTTGATACTGTGGTTTTGATTTGTATTCCCCTGATGATTAGTGATATTGAGCATCTTTTTTTTTTATATACCCAGTGGCCATCTGTATGTCTTTGAAAAAATATCTACTCAAGTCTTTTGTGCATTAAGTAAATGTCAGCCCTGACTAAAAGATGAAACAAAAAAATAGGACAGTAAAGTGCAGATAATGCAAAAATTCTTAAGCAAAAGTTAAGGAATAGTGGCAAACTTGTGAAATGAAATGAAAAGCATAAATTTGAGCACCGGAAAGAAAGGTTGAATATATGGATAATGGAGGAGGAGAAGATGAAGAAAAAAGGGAGGGAACTGAGGAGGAAAAAAGAAAAAGATGGGAGAGAGGGAAGAGACAAAAAGAGGAGAAGGAAGAAACAAAATAAAATGGAAGGTGATAGTAAAGAGAGACAGACAGACAGAAACAGAGACAGAGACAGAGACAGAGAGACAAAGATAGAGACAGAGACATAAAATGTTTTCTGCCTATTAAAAAACGGAAAGACTCTCCAAGAGTCAAAATTACAGTGAAGAAACCAAGTAACTCTGTGTCTCCCAGTTAATTTCCTTAACTTTAATTAAGACAAATTTTTTTTCTTGGTAAAAAAGCATAAGTAGGTAAAGGAAACCTTGAACATACATTAAAAATATTTTGTGGTATAGATTTCCAGCAACATGGTAGACCGGGTACTCAGATTACCTACCTCCTCCAAACAATCAAAATTTCCATATAAAATATATTTTTTTAAATGTAGAATTTATCTAAGAAACTACAGACTACTCAGACCAGAAACCAATAAACAATGAAAATACAGAGAAATAAACAGAAGACATGTGTCAGCTTTTGCATTGATGCCATTACCAGAAATGAATTTGAATGCTGTTTTTCACGTAACACAGGAAAAACAAGAGAAGGCTCGAGGGCTATTTAATAGGGAAGTCCACTATGTGATAGTTCCCTAAAACTGAACCCCAAAAGTATGATTCTCTAAATAAAGGGAAAGTAACATTTCCCCCAACATATTAAAAAGAATAACTACTTAACAAACCCCAGGATTAAGTAGAGGAAGTAAAATATCTCCCTTAAAAAAATAATAAGCATAATCCAACCCTCAAATGAGTCTACTACTGCTTACATTTTTAAAATAAGATTCAGTTTAAGAACTATCATATGATCCAACAATTTCACTGCTGGGTATATACCTTAAAAATGAAATTATTATGTCAAAGATATCCATATTCCCATTGCACCATTATTTACAGTAGTCAAGACATGGAAAAAACAAGTGTCCATTGACAAATATATAAAGAAATTGTATCGTTTATATGTACAATGAAATATTATTCAGCTATATAAAAGAAGGAAATTCTGCCATTTGTAACAATATGGATGAACCTTGAAGACATTATGCCAAGTGAAATAAGCTAGAGAAAGAAAAATACTGTATGATTTCACTTATATGTGGAATATAAAACCAAACTCATAGAAACAGAGATCAGATTAGCAGTTTACCAGCGGTGGGGTTGGGGAAATTGGCTGAAGGTGGCCAAAAGGTATAAACTTCGTTATAAGATAAATTTTGGGGATGTAATGTACGCCATGAGGACTACAATTAATGATTCTGTATCATATATTTGAAAGCTGCTAAGGGAGTAAATCTGAAAAGTTCTCATCGAAAGAAAAAAAAATTGTAACTGTGAAGTAATGAATAGTAATGAAACTTACCATGGTAATCATTTCACAATATATACATATAGTAAATCACTATGTTATACACCTTAGATTTATACAATGTTATATGTCAATTTTATCTCAATAAGACAGGAACAAAATAATTCAAAAAAAGAATTGACATAAAGTACTCCGAGAGTCCTAGTGTCGAAGATGTCAATTAGAAGCAAAAGTAAACTTTTCTGGAGAAACCTCTCTTCATCACAGGTCTCAAAAAATTGCCAAAGCTAAAGTTCCAGAAAAAGGAGAAGTTAACAAAGAAGACATCATGATGTGACAAGGAGAAAAACAGACAATAAAACAATATCTAATCGAAATTAACTCCTGGAATTATAAGATAAAAAATTTTAAAAATATATATTTATCTGTATTTGTCAAAAAATAAAAATTATGCTTAAAACATGAGTTCAATTCAAAAGCATTTAAGAAAGAAAAAAAGAGTGCCTAGAAATTATTTATATATATAATTAAAATTAACCCAATGTTAAGGTTAAAACCTTAATACTGAATTAGTTCCAGCTGAGAAACTTAGAAATTTGGAAGATTTGTCTGAAGGAATTATCTCGAATACAAAAAAAGTGACCAAAAGATAAAAAATTAGAACAAGACATCAACCATCATGAGATAAAGTGAATGGGTAGACCATAAGTCTAATCGAAATATTAAAGTGAAGGCTAGACAGCATTGAACAGAAGAAATTTTCATAGAAATAATGGATGAGGAATTTTCAAAATAAGCTTAGAGACTAATCCACAAATTTAGAAATTCCATTTAACTATCTGGAAGGCAAAATAAATCTACTCCTATATGTATATACATCATAATGAAACTACAGAGCACTAAAACAAATTGAAAATCTTAAATGAAGCTAGGGAAAATATTTTAACTTTAAAGAGAGATATAATTAGATTCGCAATTGACTTCAAAATAGCAGCAATGGAAGAAAGAAGACTTGTCAAAAGAAAAAAAAATGGAATTATAAGAAATAATCAATTACACCCAAAACTAATATAATATTGCATGCCAACTGTAATTGAAAAATGATTTTTTTAAAAGAAATAACAAGTTAATTGAAAACAAAAAAGCTCTAATTAAATTTTAAAAATTTCCATGCTACATACAAATGAAATCTAGCTATATGCTCTGAACAAAGACATAGCAAAAATCATGAAGATACAGAAAGATTGAAAGTAAAAATTGGGGGAAAAAATCAATAAAAACATCCAAAAAAATTTGGACAATAATACAACAGGAAATGTTTAACTAAAAGAAATCTTGTATAACTACAGTAATATCAGAAACTTTATACTTTAAGGCAAAGGAATTACTAAAGAAAATAAAGTCACTTGTGAGTAAAGGACAAATAAGATTTTGTATGCTTCTCTAAGTGCACATGTGACCTTAAGTTAACTTTCTATCTTTGTTCCCGTAGAAACCTGATAAAAGTTGAATGTTAGCTGTATTATCAGACAATATTTCTTATGATAAAAATGATCATTCATGAGAAAATTGCATTTGACTTAGAAGTATTGGTAGACCCTAAATATCTAACAGAAATCCATAGCTTTAGACTTTTTTGAGGATAGTGTTCTCTGTGCAGAGTATATCTCTTATGGGTACCTTGAAATATATACCTAGAAATGTGACAAGAGATACTGGCTCCACTGGCATAAAGCTCTAAGCTAGCATGGACCCCACATCCACTAATGTGATACGGTCTTCTTGCACCTGAGCTATCACCTGGAGGCCAAAGGAAATAGTTCCTTTATGGCTGTGTAGATTGTTGCTAAACCATTGCAAAACCCATGCAAAAACCACTTCCCCAGAAGAGAATGCTGCACTGCTGGCAAGTTTCCCTGACTCTGCTCCTCTGAGTAAATTGGTGCTATGTGTGGCCTATTCTGTGAGTCTAAATCTATATTTGTCCCTAAAATGTCCCTAAATAGATATGGATAAAACATTCAGTACTTAATTGATGATTCAATACATAATGATAAAATATTAAATTCCTCAGAGAGATATAATAATTCTAAACTATAAAATTCTAAATTCTTATTTATCTTAAGCAATAGCCATAAAGCCTCAAAATATATAAAGTTAAAATTGATAGATATGTAAGGAGAAATAGATAAATCCACAAATATTGTGGACTCTTTTCATATAACTCTCAATATCAACATATTAGGCAAACAAAAAACTCATTAAGAATAAATGAAAACTGATAACACAATAAACAAGCCTGATTAAATGCATAACTATAAAACATAATACTTAATAGCTACAGATAACACATTATTTTCTAGAACACATGGAGGTTTAGTAAAACTGATCACATACCTCAATAACTTTCATCAGAGAAGGTAGTAACCTTCTCAGATGAAAAAGATTGGAAATCAAAAGTAACAATTATAACCAGAATATTTTCAAATGTTTTGAAACTAGGAAATATGCTTTCAAATAACTCGTGGTCAAATAAGAAACCAAGAAAATTATAAAATATTTAGAAGAGAATTAAAATTAAAATATTACATTAAAGTTTATGGGCTATAGCTAGAAGTATTTAATTGGAAATTTATGGCCTTACATGCTTAAATAAAGAGAAGAAACATTGAAAATGAATAATATCAGCATCCATTTGAAGAAGTATGTTTGTGTATATCTATGTATATATATGTGTATGTGTGTATATACATATATGTGTGTGTGTGTATATAAAATTGGATATAAAATGGATATAAAATTGAATATTTAATAAAATTATTAAATATTAAATCAG
>NW_006442512.1:10336806-10343998 GCF_000325575.1 Pteropus alecto | reverse complement strand
GCTGAAATACAATTCCAACCATCGGGCTCTTCTATGTCCACACATCTTGCAAGCAAAGATACCGACTAGATTTGTTCTGTACTTTTTTTCAAAATGTTTTTAGAGCAAACATCTTTGGAAGAAAGAAACAGTCTCCCTCCAGGGCAAAGAAAAGTCTTGTTTATTCTCTAATATGATAAATGTCATGTCTCTATCTTTGGTAAAGGTCAGGCAAGCTGACTACTTATTTTGAGATTTGGGTTCCCTAAACTTAGGGTGTCTCTCCTATGATGCAACCCACCTAGCCTTCTTCAGATTTTGAGGCTTGGGCAACCGGCGCAAATGCTGATCACTATCGCTGTAAGCGATACAGTCCTTTCTCTCTTACCTATGAGTCTCATATCCTCTGTCAGCATTCATAAAATTGTGACAGACTAATTTGTTAGCAAGGTAAAATCTCAGATCCTTCAGTTTCCCCAAGATATAAACAGTTTCACAGACTATCTCTCTAAACATTCAAGGAAGAAATACAGTTGACTCTCAAACAACATGGGTTTGAACTGCATGGGTCCACTTACGCTTGAATTTTTTTTAATAAATACTATAAATGTATTTTCTCTTTCTTTTGGTTTTCTTAGAAACATTTTCTTTGTTCTAGAAATGACTGTGATACTTTATTATATAATACATATAACATAGAAAATACATGTTAATGAATTGTTATCAGTAAGGCTTCTGGCCAACAGTTGGCTATCATACTGAGAACTAAATTTGCTCGTTACATCCTAGACCTTTGTTCACTCAGATTTTAGTGTACGTTTTCTACTCCACTCCACTTTTATTTTTCATTTCTTTTCTTCAGTGTGGTTGACCATATTTTAAGTATTGCTTTAAGTAAAAGTATATGTGCTCATATTATGTGAATGTAGATGAAATATCGGTTAATTGAGGAATAGAATAAACATTTTATCTAATATCTGAAATATTACCTTGATTATTCTTGACTATTGGCAAATTATTGTTTTTATCAGACTTTTTGGCAAACTTGCAAATCATGATGAAGATTAAACAGTTACTCAAAAAAATTCTCCTTCAGAATATAACTCATACTTCCTGCTTAAAATTTTACAATTCATAAAATGCTATCAACTACATATTTCATTTAGTTAGCATATTTAGTCAAATGTAGGAGAATAAGATAATTCAGTTTTTTCTCATAGGTATATATAAAGTTTCATTACATATTTATATCTATATATAAGTAAATAAAAAGAAAAAAGCAGTTATTAAAATATTTTCTTAATATAAAGCTTCTCATTAAAAGTAAACGTAAGAATTTAGATTATATTTGTGACAAAAATTCATCATCATCTTGTTTTTAAAGTCCAAAGTGAGACCTCGTAATTAATAGATACTACTAAGCCTACTGAATGCAAATGATTTGGGTACTATAAAGGTGCTTCTTAATAGTTTAGTTTTTCTAATTCTCTAAATTGCCAACATTGCATCATATTACATTATTCCACACGTTCAATATTCAAAAATTTAAAAAGTAAAATATTTAATAATCTACAAATCTCCACAGCAAATAAGAAGATTGGACAAAGGTATTATGATCACAAACATAATCTTGAGAAAAAATGATTATCTTGAATCATAATAATATTTAATCACAATGAAAAACAAATATGTAGAAAACCCAATTCTCAAAAATATTATTTAATGTCTAATATACTTTTTTGAAAAATAAAGTATGTGAATGTAAATGAACTGAAAAAATAAAAATGTTAGAATTTTGTTCTGATAAACTCTAGTGAACTCTCTAGAGCTATAACCCCCCCTTTATATATATCTGGAATTTTTCTTAATCTGTTTTTACTCTACGAATGATCACAACAGTTGTAATATAAAATGTAAATGAATATTCAGAGTTTAGGTATTCATTTATATGACAATTCTAAATTCAGAGGACACACATAATTGTCTCTAGGCCAAGAAACTTTTTTTCTGAGATACCAACTGATGAATTTCACTCTTTATACTGAAATGCAT
This sequence comes from Pteropus alecto, assembly GCF_000325575.1. Classification (NCBI taxonomy): domain Eukaryota; kingdom Metazoa; phylum Chordata; class Mammalia; order Chiroptera; family Pteropodidae; genus Pteropus; species Pteropus alecto. Next base: position 10,341,967 of record NW_006442512.1, on the reverse strand, counting down.
TATATTTGTTCTTTACTGTTGTGTTAATATGGTATCTAGGCAGGCATACTAAATATATATACTAACAGAGCCTAACTCACTTTAAAAAGTAACTTTGCATTCACTGAATCATCTTTCTAAAATTGATTACTTTAGCCATTGTTAAATGTATCATTTTCAAAAAGTGCTAATCTCCCATATAAATTAATGACCTGAAAAATAGAACTTAAAAATAAAGCAGAGTTTGACAGACTGGAAAGAAACAGAAATGTTTCTGAAATTATTTCTACCAATTCCATATTTTAAAATAATAGAAGCAATGTTGTTCCTAGATTAAAATAAGTTTATGACTGGCTGAAAATTTATAATTTTTTTATTGTATTCAAAAAACAATGACACCTATGAAACAACTACCCAAATAATAATACCTACGGAAAATATGAATACATTAATGTAAAGAGACAGTGAGGAAAATTTCCAATTATTGAGGTGGAATGAAGTGGTCACATGAATATTTCCACATAAAATACTTATAAAATCTGAATGAAAACAAATTACAATAATACATTCTATAAAGTCATAAGAAGTATCCCAATGGTGATGGAAGTAGAAAAATTAACTCTTGAGAACTGCAAAAGGAAGAGCAAGAATTGTAATAACATAACATTCTTACCCAAGGAAGTCTCCAACCTCTATGACTACAGACATAGAAAAAAGTACAGCTTCAGCAGCATGGCCTAAGATGGCAAACGACAGAGATTAAGGCTAAAAAAAACAGCTGAAAATGTAACTGAAAAGCCTAGAAGTAAGAGAACCTCAAAGTAAAACACTGCCCAAGCCCTTGGGCAACCTCTAAACTACATATGTGCAGGGGAGCAAAATAATTTCCAGCAAAAAAAAAGTAAATAGATAAATAGATCATAGAGAGATGATTGATAAATCTTATATAGATAGATGATAGATAGATGATATAGATTGGATAGATGATAGATGATAGATAATAATAATAATGATGATGATGATGATGAATAGATGATAAATGATTGATGGATGATTGATAGATGATAGATTAGATAGATAGATAAATGGACAGATAGATAGACAGACAAACATTAAAACTTAGATGATAGATAGATAGATAAATAGACAGATAGATAGACAGACAAACATTAAAAGAACCAAGAAAGAGGGTAGCAACTAGATAGAGCTAAATTGAGTGAAATTTGTGAAGGTGTTGATTTTTTTAACTGAGTGTAGTACACAGCCTATGCACAGTTCAAGTAAAAGAATGCTGAAACCATTCTGGTTTGAGGTGACCGAGAACAGATCTTGAAGCTGGCAGAAGAGCTGCAAATTTAGAGTAGACTCACATAAGAAAGGGAAACAGAGATATAAGCCCCAAAATCTAAGTACAAGATTTGCCTACATCCTTGGATGACTCCCAAACTATGTAGACACAGATGTGTTGAGTGGTAAAAATAACTTTGCCACATTGCCATATTATGATAGCCCTAAGACAGTGTCAAGTAGAAGTCATGAGAGTGGATGTCCTTGTCTTTTTCCTCATCTTTAGGTGGAAGCATTTATTTTTTACCATTAAGTATGACATTAGCTGTAGGTTTTCATCAATGCATTTTATCAGGTTGGAGAAGTTTCTTTCTATTTTTAGTTTGCTAATAATTTTTATGATGAATGGATGTTGTATTTTGTCAAATGCTTTTACTACATGTATTGAGGTAATCACAAATTTTCTCTTTATTCTCTTAATAAAGTGAATCACATTGATAGATTTTTAAATCTTAAACCAACCTTGTATTCCTCAGATAAATTCCATATGGTCATGATGTATACTGTTAGAACTGTATTTGCTAATAATTTAAGAATTTTTGCCTCTCTATAATGAGATGTATTGCTCCATAGTTTCTCTTCTTGTAAAGTATTTGTTTGTTTTTAATGTCATGGTATATGGGCTTCATAAATTGTATTGAAAGAACTATCATCACCCTTTATCCTAAAGAGTTTTCAAAGCATTGATATAATTTCTTTCTTGAAATTGAAGAAAATACAAATAAATGAAAGCATATACTGTGCTCATGGATAGGAAGAAGTAACGCATTAAAAATGTGCATACTACAGAAAGCAATCTATAGGTTCAATGCAATCCCTGTCAAAACGCCAATGATATTTTTCACAAAACTAGAATTAATAATCCTGAAATTTATATGAAACAACAAAAGACCTCAAATAGCCAAAGCGATCTTAAGAAAGAAGTACAAAATTGAAGGTATCACACTACCTGATAACAAACTATACTGCAAGGCTATAGTAATTAAAACAGTATGATATTGGCATAAAAATAGACATATAGATCAATGGAACAGAATAGAGAGCCCAGAAGTAAACCTTCACCTATATAGTCAATTAATCTATGACAAAGGAGAGAAGCATATACAATGGAGTAAAGATAGTTCAATAAATTGTACTGGGAAAACTGAACAGATACATGCAAAAAACTGAAAATAGACCACCTTCTTACACAATATACAAGATTAAACTCAAAATGGATTAAAGACTTAAATATAAGACCTTAGCCTATAAAACTCCTAGAAGAAAACATAGGCAGTAAACTCTCTGACATTGCTCTTAGTAATATTTTTTTTCTGATATATCTCCTCTGGCTAGGGAAGCAAAAGCAAAAATAAACAAATAGGACTAGATCAAACTAAAAAGGTTTTGGACAGCAAAAGAAACCATTACCAAAAAAGACAATCTACCAAATGGGAAAATATATTTGTAAGTAATACATCCATTAAAAGGTTAATATACAAAATATATAAAGAACTCATACAACTTACCACCAAAAAAAATTTAATTAAAAACTGGGCATGTGACCTAAATTGACATTTCTCCAAAGAAGACATACAGATGGCCAATAAACATATGAAAAGATGCTTAATGTCACTAATTATCAGAGAAATACAAATTAAAACCACAAAATATCCCTATTTTCATTGCATCATTATTTATAATAGCCAAGATATGGAAGCAACGTAAGTATTCATCTATAGGTGATTGGATGAAGATGTGGTACATAGATAAAATGAAATATTACTTGGCCTTTAAAAAAAATAAAATCTTGCCATTTGTGGCAACATAAATAAACCTAAAGGGTATTATGTTAAGTGAAATAACTCAGTGAAAGACATACCATATGATTTCACTTATATGTGGAATCTAAAAATCAAAATAAACCAAACAGAAACAGACTCATAGATACAGAGAACAAACTAACAGTTGCCAGATAGGAGGGGAGTTGGGAGGGCTGAGTGAAAAAGATGAAGGAAAGGGATTAAGACATGCAAATTGGCAGATACAAAATAGCCATGGGGATGTAAAGTACAGTATAAGAAACATAGTTAATAATATTGTAATAGCTATGTATAGTGCCAGGTGGGTACTAGACTAATAGAGGGGATAATTTCCCGAGTTATATGAATGTTTAACCACCATGCTGTACACCTGAGACTAACATAATATTGAATCATTATAATCTAAAATTTAAAATATAATAAAATAAAAATATTATTTCTTTCTTAAATATTTGCTAGAATTCACCAGTGAAACGATCAGAAGCTGGAGTTTTCAGTTTGTCTTTTGGTGGAAAATATTTTAATTACAAATTCAATTTCACGTCTATATAACTTCAGATTTTCTACTCATTTTTGAGGGGTTTTTTTTATAATGTCTTCCAATGTGTTTGTCCATTTAATCTAAATTTATAGATGTGTTGTCATAATGTTTATCATTATGACAACTTGCTTCTCTTTTCTTTTTATCTTTATTAGTCTAACTAGCGGTTTATCAATTGCTTCTCCTTTCTTTTTATCTTTATAAAAAGATATGCTTCTCCTTTCTTTTTATCTTTATCAGTCTAACTAGCGGTTTATCAATTATATTGATTTTTTTAAAGAAAATCACTTTCGGTTTAACTGATTTTCTTAACTTTCTCTTCATTCTCCATTTTATTGATTTTTTCTCTTATCCTTGAGTGTTTCTATCATGCCACTTTAGAATAAATTTTATTTCCTTTTACAGATTCTTTTCTTGAGAATCTTACTTTAGTTATTTTAGACCTATCTTATAAGCATTTAGAAATAGAAATATCTTTCTAGGCACTTCTTTAGTTATAATTTGATATCGTATATTTTCAGTTTTATAAAGTCCAAAATATTTCTATTTTGCCTTGTGGTTTTTCCTCTGCCTCAGATGCTCCTTAGACATGTATTACTTAATTACCAAATACTTGAAAATTATTCAGGTTTATATCTATTATTGATGTCTAAGTTAATTTTGTTTTGATCAGAGATCATACATCCTATGGTTTCAGTATTTTTTAACTATTAACTTGTTTTATGGTCAATTACATGGTTCATTTTGGTGATTTTACCATGTAAGCTGTAAAAAACTTCTACGTGGTGTAGTGGGTTTTATTTTTACATTAACATTAGTTAATACAATTATTTACTTTTTAGGTATACCTTTTAATTTGATATCTGTATATTCTATTGTGTGTTTACCACCCAAAGTCAAATTGCCTTCAGTTACCATATATTTGATCCTCTTTACCCACTTCAACCTCCCCTTACCCTACTATATTTGACCCATTTACCTTGTCTACCTCTCCGCTCCTCCCCCACCCCCTACGCTCTGGTAACCACTAGTCTATAGTCCATGTCCATGAGTTTCTGTTTGTCCCGTTCATTTGTTGCATTTAGGTTTATATCCCACATATAAGTGATATCATGTGATTTTCAATTTTTTATCTGGCTTATTTCACTTAGTATGATTATCTCAAGGTCCATCCATGCTGTCGCAAATGGATGTATTTCATCTCTTCTTATGGCTGAGTAATATTCCATTGTATATACGCACCACCGCTTCTTTATCCAATTATCTATCATAGGACACTTTGGTTGCTTCCATGTCCGAGTCCCTGTGAATAGTGCTGCTATGAACATTGGTGTGCAAATATCTTTTCGGATATGGGTTTTCAAGTCTTTGGGGTAAATACCCAGTAGCAGGATTGCTGGATCATATGGTAGATCAATTCTTAGTTTTTCAAAGAACCTCCATACTGTTTTCCATGGTGGCTGTACCAATTTGCAGTCCCACCAGCAGTGCA
>NW_006442512.1:10322997-10332689 GCF_000325575.1 Pteropus alecto | reverse complement strand
GGGTTTCTGTTGACTTCTTGAATTCCAAGCTCCAGCCCATTCCTTAGATTTGAGAAATTCTCGTCCACTATTTGTCTGAAAATGCTTTCTAGTCCCTGTTCTTTTCCTCGCCTTTGATAACACTCATTATTCTTATATTTCCTCTCCTGATGGTATCAGCTAGTTCTTGAATTTCTCTTTCATTATTTTCTTCAGGTTCTCTCTTCTTCTCTATTTCTAGATTTCTGTCTTCGATATCACTGATCCTTTCCTCCACTTGGTCAACTCTATTTCCCAAGCTTGCTATTTCATTTTACAACTCTTGCAGGGTTTTTTGTTTTTTTTTTTTTTTTATCTCCGGAAGATCTATTCTGTTCTTTTGGAGGGTTTTAATCTCCTTGCTCTACTCATCTAGTTGTTTTTTCAATTCCTGAAATTGTTGATATGACTCGTTTCAGAACTGAGTATTTTCAGAAATACCATCCTGCATTCTCTGTCATTGAAGTTGCATATTTCTATGTCTGTAAGCTTATTTTCTGGAGATTTTTCTTTTTCTTTCTGAGATTCCTTGTCACCTTGGTTGTTCATGGTGTTTAATGGACTCTTTCTCCACCTGGGCATTAATGGAAGTGTATTCTGCTTTTCTTCCAGAAAGATTTATTATACAAAGGTCTCTCTTTAGCCTGCTGCAAAGACGGCACTTTTCTTTTGGTTTTCAGTAGGTGGCATCTAAGCTTCTTGGATCTCTGCTTTATATAAAGCCCCTGGGGTACCACGGTGATTGGTCTCGGAGGGTATGCGAGAAGGGGCCCTCTGGTTTGAGAGTTGGGTGCTGCAGCTCAGACTCAGTTTTACAACCACGTCCGGTAAAAATCAACTGTTCTTTCTCTGTGGTTCTGTCTCACTTCTCTGCTTTCTGCACTGATGACTGGGCCTTGCCACCAGCTGCATGGAACTCACAGAACTTCTAGGCAGGCTGTTCAGGGAAGTCGCCACACCTTCTCCCCTCCCCCTCCTCCTGCAGGGGGCTCCAGAGGCTGGAAGAGGCAGCATTTGTGGCCTAAAATATGATCTACCCTAGATTCCCCTGGGGCTTCACTCTAAAAAGAGGCAGAAAAAATTATAGCCAGTTACCACACAGGTCCTCAACAAATTGTGGAAGTGCTTCTCAATTCTGGCTGCATGTTAGAAGCACTTGGGAAACATTTAAAAGCTCCAGATACCTGGGCCCATCTAAAGTTAATTAAATAAGAATCTCTGATGAAGAAAGAGATGTACTTGGAGAAACAAAGGAAAATATGTCTGTTTCTCAATTTAATTCTGGCTTTGGTGCTCCATGAATGGCAGAGATCCTGCTCATGTATTAAGATTATACCAGAGAAACAAGTAGTCTTTATAGGTGAAAGGTCATTGATATGCCAAAAGATAGCAATCTTCAGAAACATTCTCGGGTCTATGTGCAACACCAAAGCCACTGAACCAGTTCAAGAGATCAGTCAGTGGTGACTTAGTGGCACCTCTCTGATATGCTTTAAGATCCCTGAGACTATTATACAATCTTTTTGGGGGAGGACCCTAATAGTGACAGATTGAATTCCTGACATTTTGCCAGGATGGTAGCTTAAAATCGGATTTAATTTTATTTAAATGTGAAAGATATTTTTAAAAAACTAGAATTGGATCTAATGAATATTGCTAAAATACCAAGAGTTAAAGGAATTCACAATTCATACTGCTATGCAAATTTATTCTATATGCAAAATCCTACTATTTCTTTCCAGGTTCCAAATACTATTACTACTTTGCTGGCATATAATTGCTCATAGTCATCTCCTATTATCCTATGTATTTTTGTGATATAAGTTATAATGTCTGCCTTTTCATTTATAATTTTGAGTCTTTTTCTTTTCTTGGCAAAAAGTTTATCTTTCAAAAGAATCGAGTCTTAGTTTTGTTAGCCTTTTCTACTGTATTTCTGTTCTCCATTTTATTTATTTCTACTGTAATTTCTATCGTCTTTCTGCTAACTTTATAGGTTTTCTGCTAACTTTAGGGGTTTTTTTTCTAGTTTCTTGAGGTATGAAGTTAGATTATTTGAGCGCTTTCTTTTTACATAATGTATGGATGTATAGCTATAAACTTTCCCCTTAGAACTGCTTTTGCTGAATCCCATAAGTTTTGATATATGCTTCCATATCATTTGTTACAAAATATATTTTGATTTATCTTTTGACTTCTTTGATCCATTAGTTGTTCAGAAGTTGTTTAATGTCCACATATTTGTGAATTTTTGAGCTTTCTTAATTCCTAGTTTCATACCACTGTAGTCAGAAAAAAATATTCTATATGATTCCCATCTTCTTGAATTTAAGATTTGTTTTGTGGCCTAAAATATGAACTACCCTAGAAAATGTTCTATGTTCTTTTGAGAAGAATGCATATTCTGCTGCAGTTGGATGAAATGTTCTGTATATGTTGTTAGGTCAATATCATTTAAAATGTTTTTCAAATTCACTGTTTACATATTGATTCTCTGTCCCGATGATTTATCCATTGTTAAGAGTGCAGTATGAAAGTCCCCAGCTATTATTGTATTGCTGTTTATTTCTACTTTTAGTTCTGTATTTGCTTTATATAAATAGGTGCCCCATTGTTGATGTAATGACCCCTTTATAATTATATAACATCTTTATTTCTTGTGACCATTTTTATCTTAAAGTCTATTTTGTCTGATATAATTATAGCTACTCCTGTAGTTTTCTTTCTGCTACCATTTGCTTTGAGTAGCTTTTTCCATTCCTTCACTCTCAGTGTATGCGTGCTCTTAAGGTTAAATAAGTCTGTTATAGGCAGCATAATATTGGATTTTTTAAAATCCATTCAGTGATTCTATGTCTTTCGATAGGAGAATATAATCCATTTTTGTTTAAAGTGACTATTGACAGGTTAGGACTCACTTTTGCTATTTTGTTATTTTCTGATTATTTTATAGATTCTTTCTTCCTCCCCTCCTCTCTTGCTGTCTTCCTTTCTGATTTGATGACTTTTTGTAGCAGTATGCTTTGACTCCTTTATCATAATCTTTTGTGTAGCTACTATAGATTTTTCTTTTGTAATTACCATGAGGCTATGTAGAATATGTTATTAACCTTGTTTCTAATATTTCTCACAGCCTTCATAATAAAATTCAAATTTTCTACCCAACACTTGCAAAATTATTCATGATCTGGCTGTAACTTAACTCTACAGCTTCATCTCACCCTGTCACATACTATAAATGCTTTACTCCACATTATATCAAATGTTCCAGAACCATTCTCTCTTCTCAAAGCACTTTTCTCATGTTTTCTCTGCTTTAAAAAGTCTCTTTACATCATTATTTATTAGGTCAACTCCTACACATACATTAAATCTAAGTAAGAGTGTTACTTCTTCCCAGAAACCTTCCCTGACAAACTAGATTTATAGTATAAACTCTACCAGTTATGGTCCAATATGCATCCCTTATGGTGTCACTTATCACACTACATTATAATTGTTTACTTACCTGCATCTTCCCATTACATTGAAAGTTCAGGGATACTAGGTTCCGTCTCTACCTAGGTCACAGCCATATCATAAGACCTAATAGAAAGTTTTCAATAAATGTTGATTGATATAGCAGTTCAATCATACTTCATGTGCACTTTCATATTGGAGGTTAATATTTCATTGGGATATATAAAACTGTAAAGCAAATATATAGTTAAATATCCAACTGTCATAATAAGTATAATTTCTATAATTCAATGCATTTTCCAAACTGTCTTTTATGCTGGAGTGAATATGACATGAGTTTCAAAAGTGGAAGAACTGGACTCAAATAGAGAATTATATTTAAAAGGTAAGAAATTTTCACTACATTATCTAGTCAACTACAATGGGTTAGATATAGGAAGTACTAGTGACAAAATTACAAATAAGATATTGTTATGTCCTCAAGAACTTAGATCTGAATCCACTGATATTTGTAACTGTGTGTCATTAGGTTCAATTACTTACATATTTTGAATCTCAATTTTCTAAAGTTTTATTATGGGAACTATATCTTACTGTATAAGCTCTAATGTACTGCAAAAAGGCGTGGTACATAATAAATGGTTAATAAGTATATGTGTAAAAAGAATGAATAAATAAATATATAAAACAGCATATACCTCCTCTCTGAAGCATAATGAAAATTAAGAAAATGCATTAAAATACTTAATATAGACATGTATATTAAGACAATTGAATTTTATAAATACCATTAAAGAAATATTAACAAAATTGAAAAGGGGCACCAAAGATGGAATGGAATGATGGGTTCTCTGCTAGGGAGGTAGTGAAAGATACAGAAAAGACTTTATAGACAAAGTTGATCAAACTCAGTGTTAAAAGTATTTTACAGAAGGATGGTGCTAAAGGCTTTTCTCAATTGAAGGATCAGTGTTATTAACAGAAAAAAAGAAAAGCCAAATGACAAAGGCAGAACTTTTTTGTGCTAATATTATAGAGTTTAGTCTGTGTCTAATATTATCTGATTTTAATTTCTGAATAATCAGTCTGGCAACAGAGTGGAGAATGTATTAGAGAAAGACAAAACTCAAAAAAGAGAAACTAATTTTGAGACTCTTGTAGTAATTCAGGCACAATATGATAGATGCTTTAATTATCAGTAGCTCTAGGGATAGAAATGAAAGGCCAGATATGATAGATAATATAGAAGTTGAATCTATAAAACTTGGTGATTGAATGGAGTAAAGAATGAAGGATAGGGAGGTGTCTATTATGAATCTAGAAAATAGGAAGTTATTGATGGTTTTTAACTAAGGAGTGAAAGGACCAGATTTGTATTTTTTAAAAATCATTCTGATAAATGTATTTGGGAAAGAGGAGAAACAGGAGGTAAGGAAGCAAATTAAGAGACAAATGCAATATTTCAGATAAAACTTGTTGGTAACCCAAAGTAATATAAATGAATAAAAGCACCACAATATAAATCTTTTGCTAAGACTCATCAATTCTCCTAAATTGTTCAGCACTCCAGGTAATTCACATGGAAATGAATGGCAGATTTAGATGCAGCCCAGGAATGTATCTCTAATAACTTTCAATAGTTGGAGAAATCTGAAACTTTCAGGCATATGTTTGCTTTATATATGTTTTCCACTTGAAACTAATAACTTTGGAAAGGAAGGTATATAAAATAAAAAGCAGAAATTCTTATTTTGGACTATCACTGACTACTTCAGAAAAGCTTCAAAATAACAAAAGTTATATCTTAATGCCTAGAAAAAATGTGTTTGACAAGAACACTTTATTTATTTAGTAAATGTTAGTGCACACACATACACACACACACATATGTGGAAATACATATATTACATATGGATCATATGTATGTGGATACATAGACACACCATCTCTTGGCATCTGGTGCTCAGCACCAACAGCACAACCTGTAGCCCTAAATTTTTGTTCTCATTACTGATTTGGCTTATGCTCCAGGGAAATAGTTTTTCATATCTCTTGGCTTATGCCAATTATACAAAAGGTGATTATCTCTGAATATCACAAAATTTGTGGATCAGCGCTTAACCAGTTACAAATAAACTCTTAAAAAGGCATAAACTGTTTACATCAGCTCTCACTTTTTTTATTTCTGCCATGAAAACAGCATTTTCCAAAAGGGCTACTCTTTCGGAATGGGTCCCAGAATAATAAGGTACAGGGAGAAGAGCCAAAGAAGCAAACCACCTGTGGCTGACATGTAACATGAGAAAGAAATGAGTATTTGTTGTTTAATCTACTGTAGTGGTTACTTGTTACTGCTGCAAAGCTAACTAATAAAATTAGAAAGGAATAAAGGCAATGATGGAATGAGAGGAAAAGGAATAAAGACCGTGAATACAAAAGAAAAAAAAAAAACTCTTTAAAGATTCTTTAGTATGAGAAGAAACTGTCAACTCTAAAGACACTTGAAACAGAAGAAAAAAATATTTTCTTTTAGTAGAGAACTGAGCATGTTAAAATACTGATCTGATGTAAGGTGCTGTTAAGGAGAGGATATTGAACATACAGAAGGAATAATCCAGAGAGTGAAGTCCCTGAGAAAGTGGCATGAGATGAAGTTCAGAGCAGAGATGGAAGGGATCTCTTTCAGGGAAAAGGAATTTGTTTTCTTTTGTAACTCGTGGTCAAAAGGAAATACTAGGTACAGATGCACGTAAGTTAGTAAGTGAGTGAAAAAGAAAACCCACTGTTTACCAATACACTCACAATAGAACAAAAGACATCCCTATAACACAGGAAATTCCAAGGGATTTGGGAACTCTGTCAAGAACCAGGGTCAATGACCAGATATAAGAACAGAAAATACTCCTAGTGCTCTTAACACTTAGGAAATTACAAGAAATTTAGGAGCCATGTGCCAGAAACTGGGCTAATATATATATTTTTTCTATTATTTCATAGGGAGGAAACTAGAAGTTGAGAGATTTTTCAGTGAAGAGACTGGGACAGCTGAGGCTGTGAGAAGGCAAGATGAGAAGAAATCCCCAGTTTGAGGAAAGTAGAAGAGTATTAATATGGTAACACACACACACACACACACACACACACACACACACACACACACACACACACATATATGGCTAGGGAATATATAAAAGAATTTCTGACCACATTAAGGAAACAAATGAATTTGGAGACATTGATTTATAGAGGTAAAAATCTGCCACAATTTTGAGCAATGTTTAGATATCTAGGACTGTCCAGGAAAACACAATTCATTCCAAGACTCATCTAGGATTGGTGTTTTCCAGGATAATGCAGTGGAGTTACAATGATACAAAATCTCAGAAGATATTGGTAAAAGTATTAAAGTGATGAAAATGGCATTTGAAACTGAAGAAGGAAGTGAAGAGTAAAGATACTAACAATAGAGAAAAAAAGAATATAGAATGGGCATCTCCTATGAGTCCAATAAAAAAGATATTTGAATTAATTTAATAAAAGTAGAGTATACGAAGTTGTGGCTATAGGACATTTAAATAAGCAAAATAGCTTAATTTAAATAAATGAATTCCTACTGATATTTCCAACTTTTATGTAAAGTAGTATATAATATTTATCCAGAAATTCCCTCTCTATGTCAATTTAGGCAGCTCCTTATTTAGCTATTGTGTAAAGTCAACCAAGCTCATGTCATTTTTAAGAACCTATTAAAAACCAACTGGAGTGCTCTTTTTAAAAATTGTCTTACTATTGATTTCCACTTCTTCCAAACATAGTATACATTTTCTTGATGAAATAAATTAATTTGGTTCAACTTTAACTTCAATGAAAAATTGAATAACAGACCAGAAACAAAATGAAAAGCAACTTAGTATATTTGCTGTAATTGATGTTATCACTCACACCTTTCTTGACACACTGCCAAGAAAGAAAACATGCTGACATTCTTGAATTCTTGTTTGATCACAGGCATGGAATTTATATAAGAGATAATCACAGGCAGCCCACTTTTTCATTCTTCTTGCTCTCAAAAATCCAAAAGTCATTGAATTTAAGACTGTGCTAAACTGGATTGAAATTGAGAAAACCATTTTATAGCTCATTTGCCAGGGAGAAAAACTTTGAGGTTCACAGATAACCTTTTGTCATCTTCTATTCTTTTGAAATAATGTGTTTTCCACCTTCATGCACATAATGTTTCCCCAATTTCAGTAAAAAAAGTGTTCAGTCTATAGTGTAGCCTTTTTGAGAGGGCAACGGGGAGAGGTTAAAAAAAAATCTAAGAAACCACAGAAATCTATTTAAATCCAGTACTAATATTCATCTTTAATCTTGGAGGTCTCTGTATGACTCTTTTCCATTATCATGGGTTTTGAAATACACGAAGATAAAAATAGAGTCCTTATTTCAAAATCTAGAAAATACCCTGGTGTATCTAAAGCTTAATTATTTTTTTATTAATGGGAACATAAGGTATATTACTAAAAATAGTTCATCTAAAGTGCTCATTTTAGCTGTTAGCTAAAATCTTGTCTACCACTGGCTCTTTAGCTAAAACTACCTGGAAACAGAACGCATCTTTCTCATTTTGGTCTCTCATCTTAAGGCAGTGATGAGTAGAAAAAGAAAAAACTGACCTGTAAGTTGTCCTGGTCCATAAAATGTCTTTCCCTTTTCCCTATTCCTGAAGAGCCACTATAACAAAAGGCAAAAGTAAAAGGAAACTTAGGACTCGCTTAAAAAAAACTTTTTAAGGATGTATTTTCAAGTCAATATTAGTTTTTCCATTCATTTTGATAAATGCCAAATACGTGCATGTAAGAGTTTCTCAACCTCTATTTTTCAGTCCGTGATGTTTGTGAAGTGGGGGGCGCTGTCTCCTTTTGTTGACCTTTAATCTTTTCCTGGCTGGATGGTAGATCCTCATTACAAGTTGTTAACAGAGAGGTTGTTTTGATGAATTTTATAATTCTCTCCCCAACATAAATATAATTAAAATGTATATTATATCATATAAATATAATTAAAATATTTATATAAAAAAAATGAGACCTTCTCTCTTTTCCCTATTCCATATCAGACTTTCACTAACATCAAAGTTATCATCTACCATGTCCTAGCAGCCACTATTCCCTCCCTTGCTAAGCCTTAATTCCCCTCCCCCTCTATCCTCATGTTTCTTATCATCACCATATCTCTCTAGGGAGAAACTCGAATTCTTCCTACTTGATTATGCAAAACAATTGTGGTCAACCGTTGACATAGCCTCTTTCACCAAGACTAGAAGCTGTTGTTGAGATGGAGAAGCATTCAATAGGTGCTTTCCTAAATAAAAACACCATCTAACCCCAATGATTATTTTAACACTCATTGTAAGGCATTCACATTTTGTTTGCGGTGGCCATTTATTTGTACTATTACCTAAGCATTGGAAGTTGTCAGTCTGATAGAGAAAGCCAACTGTATGATTTTTTTTTTTTTAATATTGAAATTAGTAATTTATTCAACAATGTCATATCAAGAACTGTCAGGTTCCTGGCAGATTTCATTTTGTTCATCTCTGATCTTTTCACCACTCATTTAGATCCTCCTCACTGGGCTGTCTTCCATGTGATTTACAAACTTAAAGCTAGGTTTTTAAATCATTGTTCAAGTTATTGGTGGAAAATCTTTTAACATCAACTGTATAAATTTTTGACGGTGAAAGTAAATGACTGCTGCTACATTGTGATGAAACTACCTAAAGTTAATTTCACATAGTGATTTGTGATAAGTGGTCTACAGTGTTAAAAGCAGAATTTTTATAAATGCATTCTAGGTCAACAAGTGTCCAAAATATCCATATTAAAAAATTTAAAAAAGAGTATATCATATGGCAAACAACTGAATTTTTTTTCCAACTGCTTCAGAAAAATTGCTTTGGGTTAACTTCAATAATTTTCTTTCAATATGGTCCACTGTGTCTTAGCCCTCCCACAGAGTTCAAACCAAGTCAGAACTTCTTAATAGCAGGCACTTGAAAAACAAAAATAAGCCTATTCAGAGAGCACATGGATAAAAGGGATAAGTAGAAGTAATGTCAAGTATCTAGCTTCCAACACCTCATGCCTGGCACCTGAGTAGACGGCTTACTCGGGTCTCCTACTCAGAATCAATGCCCCTACATATTTTCTATG
>NW_006442512.1:10271830-10322179 GCF_000325575.1 Pteropus alecto | reverse complement strand
GTAACAACGCTAAGATACCAGCATCTTGCACACACAGACTCCCTAATAAGCCATACCCGGATTGAAACTAGGAAATCTTTTATATTCTACGTTATTACAAGAACATTAATTTAAATTGAGGCAGCATAGCATAGTAGAACTGACATGATAAAACACTTAAGCTTTTGACCCCTTGATTACAATAAACCTCCAGATTCTCACTTGTAAAACAATCATAATAAGAGTATAAATCTCATAGGATTTTTTCTGAGGATTAAATGAGTTATTGCAAGTAAAGCACTGAATAAAGTAAAAGGGCAAATACTATTAAAAAATGCTTCAATGGTAGCTATTAATATTAATATTTCTTTTTTTCTTTTATTATATTGGCACTGGGTAAAGAACAGTGTATAAATAATAGAGACAAAGCTAGTGGAATTTATATATTTGTGAGAACATTTAACATTTTCTCATTAACATCATTCCAAGATAAACAACCTACAGGAATTAGTGATATTTTCACAGTCTACTACATTTTTTTTCATATATATCTTCATGTGAAATCCTATATCCCTACAAAAACAACTACCCACCCATGTTTGGTAAACTCTGTTCTGCCAAGGGATTATTCTTACTGGTATTTCATAAGACCATTAATTCATTATATTAACCATTCAAGTGAATTTAATATAAAAGAAACAGAAGAAAGAAAGAAAGAAAGAAAGAAAGAAAGAAAGAAAGAAAGAAAGAAAGAAAGAAAGAAAGAAAGAAAGAAAGAAAGAAAGAAAGAAAGAAAGAAAAGCAAGCAAGCTTGAGTACCTGGATGAGCAAAGATCTGTGTGGAAATGGGAGGTTCTGTAAGTCTATAATATTTAAGAACAGCACTAAAAGTAAAATTCAAAGATGCTGTATGCTTTTTCTGAAATGTCAACATATACTGATTAATTCTCATAGGCATACTTAAAAAAATAAAAACAGAAAAAGTAAAGATATTTCCTAACATCCCAGACTCAGAGTTACAGTAATCAACATGCTGGAAAAGTAGGATGAACACCAAAATGATGTGACTACATGATAAATAACTCTTCTATTAAAAGAAACATAGATATTGATAAATTAAAAAAAAAATTAAAATCATAATTACAGAAAAAATGATTGAATAGCTAATAAAGACATGAAGAAATGCTTAAACTAATTTTTAAATGAGAAATCCAAATTAAAACAATGTAATATAATTTCATATCTACCACAATAGCAAAATTTAAAATGCTAGATAGCATAAACTATTGGAGAGAATGTGGAATTATTGAAAAGTTCATACAGTTCAGATGGTAATGCAGAATGTACAGCTATTCTGGAGAGCAATTTGAGAGTACTCAGTCAGATTAAGTATATGAATATCTGAGAACCAGCAATCTTGAGCATATATCCAAGAGAAATTGCCCAAAACTTCAAAGTGATGATTACTGCATCATTGTTTATCACGGTAGAGGAAGTTGGAGGCAATTAGGATGGTCATTACTGGGAAATGGACATGAAAACATGGTGGATGCAAAACACTGAATATTAGAAGGCTGTGAGAAGCAATGGTCTAGATATAAAAGTAAATTAATAGTTCATAGAAACACTGCTATGGAAAATAATTATAAGAGATCTATAACGTAAGTTATAAAAATACAAACCTATAAAATAACATGTATTTTCCAAGAATATACACATATAAGAGAAGGATACATAATAATTACATTAGATTAGAATAATCACCTTTCAAGATGGTTGTGAGAAAGACAGTATAAGAAATGGAGAGTTAAGAGATTTTAAAAACATAAAAAAGGCTGTTTTACATTTCTATTGCTATATAACAAATTATCACAAATTTAGCATCTCACAATTTCTACATGTTGGAAGTCCAGACAAGGCTCTACTGGATTCTCTGTACAGGGTCTCACAAAACTAAATCGGGTTGACAGCTGAGGCCAGGGTCTCATTTGAGGCTCAGTCTTATTCTAAGCTAATATGGTTATTGACAGACTTAATTTTCCTTACAGTTATATGTCATGAATTGCATCTTTATGACTATCAGAAGAGCATCTCTGATGTTTCACCTTCTTTTAAAGGTCTTGCCTGATTAGATCAGGCCCACACAGAACAATCTCCCCTTTGACTAATTCAAAATTAATTGATTAGTAAGCTAATCGAGGGAGTATTAATCTATCATATTCACAGGTCCTGTTCATCTTCAAGATAATTGGATTAAACAATATATGCACATAAAGATTTTAACTTTAATTTTATAATTTTCAAATATATATTTTATCAAATATATCAAACAGAAAAAAATGAATATATAGAATATTTAAAAATCATTAATACGTTTGATTTAATAAACAGAGAACTTTGCCCCAGAAATTGGAGTATAAAATATTTTTTAAAAACATGCAGTGCAAATTTGAAATGAAAGAAAAAACTAAAACTTGCATAATTATTGACATCAGAAAAAAATAGACCATATTAGATATCTACTAATAACACTTTGATTAAATCTAACTGAAGTATTATTTAGTATTACTGCAATTAGAAAGCAAGAGAAAGGAATGGGTAAATGCTGTGCTCCCCTCCTCCCATGACCACATCAAAATTATGAACAAAATTATAAACAACAGAAAAACCATCATCGAGAATCACCTGAAGTCTAGCTAAACAAAAGTCTTGTACCTAGGATATACAGAAGAAGCCACCTCATGATTGTTATGAGGGACAGAGACTCAGAATGGGCTTGTCCTACACCCATGTGTGGTGGTTAAAAATTGGGAGGGATATCTGGCTGTGGAGGTCCCCCTGAGGAGTAAGGGTGGCTGAAGTATGAGGCGATCCTCTTAAAGGGCCCATAAACCAACTTACTGCCTGACAGACTCACTCACTCTGAGCTCCTGTGCTTGAGCAGCAGCTGAAAAAGTGACAGGGACATATGGGGGAAAACAATTGTCTGGCCTTAGGAAGAGGGCTGCAGCAGCAGCTTTCTTCCAAACAGAAGTGCTGGCAGAATCTATTGTTCCTTTGTTGAGCCTCCCCAACCCAGCCTGCATGCACAGGTAGGTACCATATCTGAGTCTTCATCAACCTAGCTAACAGTGATCACCCGATCCTCATGATTCCCTGAGACCCCGCTCATCCAACTTCTGGGCTTACCCAAGGTGCTTTCAGTGGCTTTTTCATGTAAACAGCCTGTCTCGACTCATACTACAAACTTTCTTAAAATCTCTCAAAGGTTCACAAATCTCAAACAAACAGCATGTGGTCTCAGTGTACCCCATACCTCTTGTTAAGCAACCTCAAGCCCTGCACTAGGAGTAGGTGACCTCAGTTTTCAGCTTAGCGATTCCCAGCACTTCCAAACTGAGCACAAGTATCAACCATCTGCAGATCACTTTGTAGCTCAAACCAAGTGGCCCCAAGGAGGACACAGGCAACAGATGACTTTGGCATGCACCAGAGCCCCTCCCATGAGGCCCCAGAAACAACACACCTAGTGGCCAGCTTCAAACTATACCGCCCAACTACCTACACAAACGACACACCCAAAAGGCAGACTCGGCAAGCATCAAACTTTGCTAAAGTAAATCTTGCTCCATAGGGTTGGTCACTACACCACAGTTCCTCCAACGTAGTCACAGCTAGTCCTCACGACCAATCAGCCCAAGGATCAATCCCTCTCATTGACATGTAAAAGCAATCGAGGCTCAACTACAACAGAAGGGCACATACAATCCACACAAGGAACATACCTGGAACACCCAGCTTCAGGGATAATGCACCACTGGGCCCCACGAGGCACTTACTACATAAGGCCATTACCAAGACCAGGAGACATAGCAGGTCTACCTAATACATAGAAACAAACACAGGGAGACAGCCAAAATGAGGAGACAAAAATACATGTTCCAAATGAAAGAACAGAACAAAACTCTAGAAAAAGACCTCAAAATTAAGACTACAACCTACCAGATGCAAAGTTTCAAAACACTGGTTATAAAGATGCTCAATGACCTTAGGAGAAGAGTAGATGAACTCAGTGAGAACTTTAACAAAGAGATAGAAAACATAAAAACAGAGACAGAAACATAAAAAAAAAAAAAAAAGTCACAAACAAAGAATACAATAACAGAAATAAAGAATGCATTAGAGGAAATTA
Organism: Pteropus alecto; assembly: GCF_000325575.1. Classification (NCBI taxonomy): domain Eukaryota; kingdom Metazoa; phylum Chordata; class Mammalia; order Chiroptera; family Pteropodidae; genus Pteropus; species Pteropus alecto. Next base: position 10,318,008 of record NW_006442512.1, on the reverse strand, counting down.
GCAATAAATTAGATGAAGTAGAAGACTGATTCAACAATTTAGAAGATAAGGTAGCAGAAAACGCCCAATCAGAAGAGCAATAAGAAAAAAAATTCTAAAAAATAAAGGTAGCTTAAGGAGTCTCTGGCACAGCATCAAGTGTACCAATATTCACATCATAGGGGTACCAGAAAGAGAAGAGAGAGAGCTAGGAATTGAAAACTTAGTTCAAGAAATAATGATGGAAAATAGATACAAACCCAGAAAGTGCAGAGTCCCAAAGAATAGGATTCCAAAGAGGCCCATACCAAGACACATAATCATTAAAATGTCAAAGTTTAAAGACAAAGAGAGAATCTTCAAATCAGCAAGAAAAATCAAGAGAAAGGCAGCCAGTTACCTACAAGGGTAGTCCCATAAGTCTGTCAACAGATTTCTCAACAGAAAACTTGCAGGCCAGAAGGGACTGGCATAAAATATTCATAGTAATGAAAAGCAAGGACCTACAACCAAGACTATCTACCAGCAAGGCTATCACTTAAAATTGAGGAACAGATAAAGAACTTCCTAGACAAAAAAAAGCTAAAGGAGTTCATCACCACCAAACCAGTATTACAAGAAATATTAAAGGAACTTTTTTAAGAAGGGAGGGGGGGGGAATCAAAAATATGAATAATAAAATGGCAATACTTACATCTCTATCAAAATTACTTTAAATGTAAATGGATTAAATGATCCATCAAAAGACATAGGATGATTGAATAGATAAGAAAACAAGACCTGTACATATGCTGCCTATAAGAGACTTCAGATTGGAAGACACACAGAGACTGAAAGTTTAGGTTTGGAAAAAGCTATTTCATGCAAATGGAAATGAAGAAAAAAAAAAGAGCTGGGGTAGCAATACTTATATCAGGCAAAATAGACTTTAAATCAAAGGCTATAACAAGAGGTAAAGAAGGACCCAGCAATCCCACCTCTGAGTATTTATCTTATTAAACCTAAAGCACTAATTTGAAAAACATATGCATCCGTATGTTCACTGCAGCATTATTTACAATAGCCAAGATATAAAATCAACTTCAGTGTCTATCAACAGATTAATGGATAAATAAGAAGTGATATATATACACATTAGAACATTATTCATCCATAAAAAAAAAAAAAATCATTTGCAAAGACATGGATGAATTTAGAGGGTATTATGCTAAGTGAAATAAGTTAGATAGAGAAAGACAAATATCATATGCCTTCACTTATATGTGGACTCTAAAGTACAAAACAAACAAACAAACAAAAAACAGAAACAGACTCATAGATACAGAGAGCAAATTGATGGTATTAGATGAGAGGTTGGTTACGGGACCTTAAAAAGGTAAAGGAGACATACTAATCACATTCTTTCCAAATTTCTGACTAACCAGCCAACTTGTAATCTAGTGCCAAAAAACCTCTGTAGATCTATACTCAGACTGTCTCTCCTTCCATGTGATTGACCAACCAAATATACTGTCAGCCTTATATTTCTGCCTGTTTGAAGGATTTTCCTTCATTCCAACCAGCCATGAGAGAATAAAAAATGCAGTAGTCATATTCTTCTAATTTTCACCATAGTACCATGCAGACCCATCAATATACTAAGCTCATATTGTTTTTTATTCTTTAACTAGCTAGAGTTGCAATGTGAATTGAGGGAAAAGTGGTAGAAGTGGGTATTATTGGATTCTGAGCCAACAGCTTATATTGTTTACTAATGCCTTGTGTTTATTAATATCTATTTGGACCATCTTGTACACATTGTTTTCATTTCACAATGAAATGCTCTTTTGTACCTCCAGTTATATATTTCACTAAACCACATAATAACCAGTTCAGGCATTTCAGGCTTGGAGTACCATGGTCATCTGTTGAGTTCTCTTCCGTGACCCATGGAGAATAGTTTGACCCAAGTGGCAGTGAACTTGTAATGCAGGTGGTCTTGTTCTATTCCTCCTCACTCACCTCAGCTAGGAGCTATATGATTTATCTAGAAATTGGGTCAGAGCAGCTCACCACAAATTGTAATAATATGTTGCCTCCCAAATCTTACGAGGTCTATCAAATATCATGTCTCTGTCTTAATGGTAGGTAGTGTAAAGGGCAACAATTTTTTTCCTCACTTTGAGGAAAGAAGAGATATCTCAACATATCATGAATTAATGAACACTAGAAATTTCACCAATGTGACAGACTCTTGATATTGTATAAGGTATATAATCTACTCTCCAGAATTCATGTATCTTATTAAGGCCAATAGGGTCTTTAATTCTTCATACTCACCAGAGAGGAGTACAGTCTGTAGAACAATAAAGATAACTACAAATGTTTTGGCATTCCTTTCATTAGATATGAAACCAAATTCCTTTTACTCTTGAATCCAGTGGCCTTAATGACTGATTTGCAATAAAAGTGATACTGCATGACTTCCAAGGCTAACTGAGAAAATTTGGAGCTGCTGCCTTAGACCCTTGGAATATTCATCCTCTGTCACTTGCTCTTGGAATACTCCCTCTTGAAAGCCACTGCTGTAAAAAGACCAAGTTACATGAAAAAGCCATGTGTAGGTACTTGGTTGACATCTCCATCTGAGTTCCCAGGTGATAGCCTATATCAACTGCCTACCATGTGAATGAAACATCTTTGGACGTCCAGCCTAGGTAAGCCTTCTACTGACTAAATCCCCAAGCAAAATATGTGTGCAACAACCTAAGAAACCTCGATCCAGAATCATGCATTCAATCCCTTCTCAAATTCCTAATTTGTAAAATTATGAACAAATAAAAATGACTACCTTTAGCTGCTAAGTAATGGATAATTTGTTATGCAGTAACAGATAGCCAAAGAAAGGTCTGATTAGCATAATATCATCAGATATTCTCTGGGATATCATCACTATCAAGTCATCCCCAGATTATATTATAATAGAAAGCAGAAGAGTAGATGAGGCCCTGAGGCAAGAGATAAATATATGCTTTGTAAGGGTAAAGTGATTTTGATTTTCTTTAATTATATAGATGGATGAAAAAGTATTTTCTAGGGAAACAGCTTTACATAAGTTAGTAGTGGCTGTGCTTGTAAAGACACAGTAAGTGAAAATGTAGCTGTAATTAGCAAAACCAGCTGTTTATATTTGTTATAATCTATAGCATTCATTTTCAAAATGTGGCCCCCAGATGACTTTGGATGTGGAAAGATGTCTTAAGTAATATACAAGAGCATAAATCATAAATAAATATATATCAGACATTATTGAAATGTAAAATCTTTTATAAAATTATATCACTAAAAACATAAAAAGAAGTCACACAAGAGAAGATATAAGCATTTTTCCATGTGGAATATAAAATTTCTTTCAAACAAATGAGAAAAAGAAAACAATGCAAACTACCCAACCACCCCCCAAAAATGGTCACAAAGTATGAACAAACACTTTACAGGTTAAGATATCTGAAGGACTAATAATTGTTAATCTCATTAACAATTAGGAAATTAAACATTAAAGCCACAAATATGATTTTACATTCTCTATAATTACAAAAAATAAAAGTGTGGCAATACTAAGTATGAACAAGAGTGCAGAATAACAAAGTTTATAATATATACCATTAGTGGAAATAAAAGTCAATACAACCACAAATCCCATAAGAAATTCTTATAATTACTTTGAGATTGATTGTGTACCCTCTCTGACCCACCAATTCTACAGTGATATAGCAGAAAAGCTTGTGCGCATGGATACCAAAGTTATGTATAAGAATTTCATGGCAACATTGTTTGAAAGAGCAAAAAACTGAAAACAACTCAATATCCATGGTCTTGAAACTAAATAAATAAATCATGGTATATTTGTATAGAAGAGTATTATGTAGCCTTAAGAAATGAGCAACTACAGCTACACACCAGACATGAATGAATGTTGGGAACATAATGTTGATGAAAAAACAACTCTCATTAAAATACACACTATATTGTATAATTTACACAAATTTTAAACATAGAAATCCAAACACCATATAAAGTTCAGGGAGATAAAATATTTAGTCATTTGAAATCACCATTTTTAGGTGAATAGCAGAAATTTCATATGGTTCAACCTCATATAAAGAAGTATGGCAATTTATAAAAAGTGACAAATAATTAATACAAAATTCAGGATTTATTTATTCACATACTTGGTATGGGTACCTTGATGAAAATAAAACGGTCAAGAAAACAGTTCTCAAAACCTGTTCTCATCCACCATTAATTTAGTAGAGAGAGGACAAAATAAATTAATGCCAAGTGGTGGATAATCTATGGGAAAAAAAGAAAGAAAGAAAACAGATAAGGCAGATTTGGTAGGCTTGAAGGACGTAGGCTAGCTATTTCACACAGTGGCCACATAAGATCTCTCTGATTAGGTACAATCTGAAAAGAAATCTGCTGGAAAAGAAGAAGGGATCCTATGGCTTTCTGAGGAAATGGCATTATTGGCAGAGGCGAAAGCAGAGGCAAAAGTCACAAAAGAGGGGTGTGCTTCGATTATTCTGAGAACTACGAGGATGTAGCTGAGAGAATGTAGATTGGCAGTGGGCTAGAGCGAGTGATAATATGAGGTGAGAGAAGAAGCTGAGGTACCAGTAGCATCATTATACAGTCTTTGTCTTTTACTCTAAGTTAAATGGAAAGCTGCTGGAGAATTTTGAGCAAAAAATAATGTGATCAGCTTTTCATATTACAAAGATTACTCTGTATGCAATATGGAAAAGAGATTGTAAGAGGAAAAAGAGGAAAACGAAAAATTAATCAGAAAGCAACTGCAATAATCCAGGCAAGAGAAGATGGTGGCATGGAACTAGGATGGACCCTTGGAGGTAGTGAGAATTGGTTCTGGGTCTAATTTTAAAGGTAAAAATCAATGTTAAATGTGGATTATGAGAAAAAGAGAAGAGTCAAAGAGACTTCAAGATTAAGCATGGATTAAGCATCTGGAAGAGTTGGGGAAAATGTGAAAGGTGGCAGCTGAGCAATGGTGGCTAGGAAATGAAGTTTAGATTTTGCATATATTAAATCTTAGATGGCTATTAATCAACTGAATGTTAAAGTCAAGTACAGAATTAGATATAGAGGTCTCATGTTCAAAGGAAATTTGTTGGCTGACAATTAAAATATAAAAATATTCAAGGCAGTTAGAATTTTAAAAAAGATAAGTCTGAGTTAGATCACCTAGAAAGTGATTGTAGATAGAGGAGGGAGAACTGAGGACCAACACTTGAAGGATTTCATGTTTAGTGATCTGAAAGAGGAGAAAGGACCAGCAAATATTTAGAAGAAGAATGCTTAGGTAAGGAGAAATCAAGCAAAAATAAAGTCGCTGAAGACAAGGTACAGAGTGTCTCAAGAAAGAGAAACTTGCCTCTGCTAGGGAGGCTAGATCACAAGATGGTGGGGAGTAGCTTTAATGATATCGGTGACTTCTGGTTTCACAATCTGGATGGTTTACGGTAGTAATCACTTTACTATTTATTATAGCATATATTATTAGTTGTCATATAATAAATATTTCACAGTAAAAAATAAGTTTAAATTTTATTTCCAAGTAAAAACATCATGGTACAGGGAATAAAAGAAAATTATTTTGATAGGTTTCTATAAAAACTATTCCACCATGGAAGGCTTATATTATGAAGTGATAAACAGACAACATTAACAGTTGAATTTATCCCCAGTTCTAAAAGCTATGTAACAGATGTGCTATCCAAAACTTATTACTTCTACTTAATCCAGATCAAATTAGTAATTTGTGAACAGTGAACATTTGGCAAAAAGTTATATATTCTATATTTTAGAAAAGCAGGATATATTAAGCCATATAGAAATAACTAAATTTTCCAAATTGCTTTTATGAAACATGCAGAAAATCTTTACAACAAAAGCTGCAATGTTAATAGAACAATAAAAATGAAAGCTTGGGGTTTATTCACTTATTTTATAAATACATTTGAGGAAAAAACATATTTCCTCTTGAGAATATAAAACTCATTTTGAAAGTTTTCCCCCTTAAGAAATAATAATTCACTCAAAACATTTTCAAAGCTGTATTTCCCTTTGTTTTAACGTACCAAACTTCATAAAAATTTATCTTGTGCTTTGAAAACTGCTTCAGCAAAGAGAGAATAGACTTCTAGATAGACTTTCTATTCCTCAGTCAATATTTAAAAATGGTAAGAAGCAGTTCTTTTTCCTGATCTATAATTGTAGAAGGGTCATGTCATGGAGTAGTGGAGGGAGCATCAAAGGTAGACATCAGGCACAAGCAGGTAGACAATAAGATTGCTTACTCATTTGTTACCAAGTTAAGCAGCACAGTATCAACCAGCAGCAGCATCTCAATCTCAATTTCAATCTCTCTTCCTCTCTCTCTCTCTCTGTCCCTCCCTCCCCTTCCCCCCACTTTCTATCTCTCTCTTCCTGCTTCTCTCTCTGACACACACACACACACACACACACAGAGTTCTTTCAACTGTAGCTTCTTCTATGTTTCTTGAAGAATACGATGAAGCTGCCTTACTAGTGATTATATAATTGACCTCCATTAATGTTGGAGAATTTCTCAAACTCTATTTGAATGTATGCCAAGGGAATTATTTCAGAAGAAGGAAGGAGGTTTCCTGCAGTTCCTGAAGAACGAATTTCTAGCCTCCAGTCACGTGCAGGAAGTAGAATTAGACTCACTTATTTGAATAATTTTCTATATTAAAACTGCCAGCATGAAAAAGAGATATTCACTGAACCCTAAAGATACATCTTAAACCTGTTTGTATATACCTGAATCCGTAAAAGCATTTAATTGGATCCATTTAAAAACTCTATTGATTTAGTTATTTAAAATGTCAAGCTGATAATATGACGTTATTCTGGCAAAAAAAAATTAGTCTTTATTATAATTTTTTGGAGCCACATAAACATAGCCCATGAATGGTGGTAAAATAATGTTAAAAATTTGTTTAATGAAACAACCTATTTTACCCATTAATATACATGCTTGCAGTTGGAAACCATTATCTACTTAAATTTCTCCCACTCTTCTATTTAAATGGCTCATTTCCCATGGAGACTTAAAAATACATATTATGGGGCAAAACTCTTTTGTCATAAAAAATGAATATTTTTCTATCTATGTTTCCATTATGACAAGATTAATTATTCATATTTTTTTAAATAATTTATTTGGTACCATGTAGTCATCAATTTTCCAACTAAAATATCATCTTCTAAATTGATTACTTTCTTTAGTATGCACAATTGTTTAGAGAAAAAACATTGCTATTATCACTTTCATCTAAGGTCGTGCACTACATTACTAATTGCTATATATAGCAGTGACACAGCTCACATACCCATCCAGAAGATTACAGCCTCAAAGTATAGTACAATTGCAGCTTAATATAAGCAACACTTATACTCAACTGAACTAAAATAAGTACATAAGTTATTCAATCATTTTAAGATAGAATAGTAACAGAAGGAAATTCTGATAAATGTATTAATTCAGGCCCTATTTAAAATACTGGAGTGAACATTTATCATGTAATTGTCTTCTGAAATACTACTATCTGTTAGTGAACTTGACAAGCTTGAATTTATATAAATACGCTAGGACAGAAATAACTAAATATGTAAAACTCATTTATTTAATGTCTGTCTACTAGGCAATAATAGAAGAGAAATACTTGGCTTTATTACTTCTGAGCACTCAATAAATAGTGTTGAATGAACGAATGAGTAAATGATTGATTATCATATATTATATTGTCTGGTTTAAGTCAAAATTTCTAGCCAGTGTTAATATATTGATATAGATATCAAAAATTTTTTCAGAATAGAATTATGTATAACTTTAAGGCTCATATTTGTTCTAATGTCTTTTTCTGCTTCAATAAGATAATCTAGAATATTTATATATTTTTAAGATTGTCATCAAAATTAAACCACAAAAATAAAATTACTTGAGAGAAAACTTGGAAATCCCCAAAATAAACACCTAAGAGTCTTTCAACTCTATCATGAACAATACAAGAAGAGACTGTTCAAGGCTATAATAATTGAAATTGAAGACAATAACAAACCAGTAAAGGGGGTAATTGAAAAAAGTCACTGCCCGCAAATCACACTGGGTAATAATCAACTATTCAGCTATTTATAATGTTAGCCCTGCTCTACAAACTATAAATGCATGCTAGTATATAAGCATATAAATACCCATACACTATATATATATATATAAAATTTAAAAGAACTATCTTTGGGCATTTAGTTTGGCCCATCTCCCTGGCTTAGTGGACACACCCCCTAATAATTTCATGATCTGCCTAGTCTAGCAAAAGTATAGATCAGTAAACACACAGGGAGGAAAAGGAAAGCGGAGGAAATATCTATCGAGCAACTACTATTTGCAAAGTACCATAATAGTTATTTTTATTTAAGTAACTCTAAAAGGGAAGTAACAGTTTTCATTCAAATTCACTGTAAAAGCCATTAGTAGCTATTTCTATTCAAGCTCTTTATACTTTTGCCTAGACCAAAACTAGTTTCTCAGAGAGCAGTAGAAAGCTTGTAATCACAGCACTGATAAGAAAAACCCATGGCAATTCAATGTCAGGATCCATGCAACTGGTCAGCAATGCAGCAAGAATCCGGATGTGAACAAGCCTTTTTTTATGCCAGGTTGGTTCCTGAGAGCTAACTTAGTTTATGTGCAATAAAGAGAGATGGAAATACTGGCCATAGTAGGGCCAATACTAAAGATAGATGAAAAAGACAGAAAATCAAACTACATGGCACAGCAAAAATGTGTTTATAATGCCTCACCACATGCAAAAACAACAACAACAACAACAACAACAACGACAACACTTCATTTTTCTTTTTTAACAAATCCAGCTATATTTAGCTAGACTAAATGTTTATACTAACAAAATTAAAATATCTCCATGATATCATAACAAAATGTACTGACACAGGTAAGTTTTGAGGTGGTTTGGTATACTGCAATAAATAACTGATACAAGAAACTGTATCTCAAAGATACAGTTTATAGCAATACTAAAAAGAGATTTCTTAAATGAGGTGAAAAATATGCAATAAATAAAGGAATAATACAATAAAATTTTAAGGAGCTGAAGATGTCAGTTTTTCAGATGAAAGACATTGCTAATACCAAGAATAATTAATAAAAAGGAAGCACACTAAATATATCTTTTTTCTTTTTTAATTTCAAAAATAAAAAAAATTCTGAATTTGAATTTCAAAGGGAAAACCTTTCAATTCAAAAATCTACCTATCTAAATTATTATTCTCATTTGAAGATAAATGAATGAAATTCTCATGCATGCAAATATTCATGGAAGTAAAGAAAATACACTCAACATATACTTTCTGAAAAATAAATTCAAAGGTGTATCAAACTAAACCAAAAACTAATCAAAATAATTTATAAGTAGGAATAACACATGACAAATTAAATAGCATTAAGCAATAAAAACTATTTAGAACTACTTTTTTAAAAAAATGAGATTACCACTTGATATCTGGTGAAAAAAGCAATCATATACACAAGAAGATAGGTGGTCAAAGAAAAATTCATCTGAATGCTTTAGTTCCTAGATATTAAATTCTCTAATAAGATAAATGGAGTGGAAGAGATGAAGGAATTTTTCTCTGCCCTTCTAAGTTATTCTGGCTGGTCTAAGAATTATTTGCTGGGCTATGCAGAGACCATGGGACACAGGGTGATCTCTAGGAAACTGGGTAGTCTCACTCGCAATACCTAGTTCATATTGTGCTATAGTTATATATAGTTATAGCTCCCTTCCTGAAACAAGCCCTCTGTCTAAATTATTTTAGGCAGTTAGGGGGAAGGTCAAAAATTTTTCTTAAGTTTTTCGTTTCTTTAAAATAAAGCTCGTACCAGAAAAATGCGTTTTGGGGTGGCAAATTTTGCTTCCTTATACAGACCAAATTGAATATTTTCCATAGGACAGGACATCTAACATCCTGGTCCAGGAAAATGGTATTACCTCTTTCTCCTCCCCTTGTCAGTGGGCTGGTTGTTAGAATTCTGAGACTGAAATTAACTCCAGTTTCAGTACCTAACTAAATGAAAATTTGATGTGAGGTACAAATATCAATTAGTTCAATTAAAAGTCAAATATGTGATTCCTTGTTTTAGGGTATATTGAAAAACTTCACAAGGCACTGGGGAAGAAAGAATACTCAGCAAGAAGTGAAATTACTCAGGAAAGTTTATCTTTTTTAGTTTTTTTTTCATTGGTGGTGTATATTCAAACAGAATTCGAAAATTTTTGGTAAGGAAAGACAGTCTAATAAAGTACATTCTTAAATATGGGATCTCAATATTATAATACTATGAATTTGTTATAACTAGGTTTAAATCAGAAGTATGATAAAAAGATAATTTTGCAATAATAAACTATGATATCAGAAGATATTTTATCTCATAATATAATATTCATCTGGTATCCAGGAGGAAAAAAAAGTTCAAAGTACTTATCTAATAATCAAATCTAGTGTTTCACAAGATGCTTTCCCATAGCATGTCAATAAATATTTATCAGAAAAATAAAATAAATGCATTTCTTCGGTATTTTGCATAGCTATCAATATGCTAATACAAGCACAGACTGTCTTCAAGGCCTTTGCATTTGTAATTTTTTATCTGGAAGACTTTACACAGAAGGTAAATATGTATAGTATTTCCAAAATCTCTTTGACAAAAAAAAACATTTTCTGGGAAAGATATTAACATTTCTCAAGTAATAGTCTATGGAACCTGTGCTTGGAAATGTTGACATAGATGTTGGTCTAAGTATTAGACCAACTCACGTGATAGTTCCCGCCATTGTTTCAACATTCAATAACATACAGTCCTAATTAAGGTGTTGAGAGTTGTATATATTCATTCACTGATGTGCCCACTAAGAAATTGCCTCATTCGAAAATATTGGTTGAGCAATTAACCAGAGATTACAGACTAGTAACTTTAATCCTAATCATTTTAGTACATAAATGAGGAATCATCTTCTATTTAATACTAAATTCATAGAGCGTAGGCTCTTGAAAATGCCATAAAAGCTACAATATACAATTTAAAAACTCTGATATCACACAAAGAGACAATAGCTTTGAGGCCTTTGAACTTCTTCTTGGAAAGCTTTACCTCCAGTTGCTTGGCCCACTGTCACACTTTCCTCAGATCTTAAAAGTCACTTAGTCAGAGAACTTCCCTGATAAACCTGTGTAAAATAGTAACCATCTCACCTATCCCTGATCCTTCCTATACATTTTACTCTGTTTTATGCTCTTAACACCATCTGATACACTGCTTCTTCCCATCATTTCTTTATGAGGACATAAAGTTCAGAAGGGAAAAACAGTGTTCTCTTCGGTGCTCTAATCCTAGAACCCAGGGTATTACCAGGCACATAGAAGGCATTCAATAAATTTTCATCAAATGATAGGTGAATAAATGAATATTTTAAATGTCTAATACAGATGCAATTTAGGTACAGCTATTTTTTTTTATTAAGCCCTAAACTATATTTTAAAAAGTAAAAAGGGAAGAAGGTTTTTGCAGTAAACCTTAATAGATTTTATCATTAGTATTTAAAGTATACACAACTAGAAAAATGGGCAAAGAACTTTAATTAAAGGCAATTCAGTATAGAAGAACTTTTAAAAACCTCATAATTATGTAAAGACTATCAAATTCAAAAATAATAAAAAAAAACTTCAATGACAAAAAAAGTACTTCTTTCTTCAGAAAACATTTTTTTATTGTTATTAAAATGCAGTTTTGGCAAGCCTGTGGCATAGGGGTTCTGATATGCAACTGATGGCAGTATAAAGTTGTCTGAAACATTTTTTGACAAAAAAAAAACTAGACAAAAATTTCTCCTAGTTTTTGACTCAAAAATGTATAATTTTTGACTCAGTCTTTCCACATACTGAATTTTACTAGAAAAAAATAGAAATGTACAGAAAGAATTATAGACAGGAATTTCCATTATATCAATATAATAGTAAAACATTTAGAAAAAACAAAATATTAAATATTAAAATATAATAGTAAATAGTAATATATGATAGTAAAATCATAATAATAAAACATATAAAATAAACTAACTGAATGAATTAGTCTGCTTAGGCTATCATAATAAAATACCACAAACTAGGTAACTTAAACAACAGAAATTTATTCCTCAGAGTTCCGAAGGATTGAAATCTAAGGTCAAGTGGCACCAGGTTTAGTTTCTGGTGAGACTTCTCACTTTGTCTTCACCTGGCCTTTTTCCAACAGAGATAGAATGATCTCTGGTGTCTCTTCCTTATAAGAACACCAATCCTGTTCAATCAAGACTCTCACCTTTATGACCTCAATTTAACCATATTATCTCCTCGAAGACTCTTTCTCAAAATAAAGTTACATTGGGGGTTAAGGCTTCAATATATGAATTTGAATGGGATATAATTAATTTCATACCTTAAGAGAATGGCTAAATAAATCACCATATAGTCACAAGATGAATTATTATGCAACTATAAACAAAAACTTACATTTTCTAAGATTTAACTGTCTAGTAAATGTTAATAATGATTAGTAAAAAAGTCAATTTTCAAAACATACAAACATAACAATCTCAAGTTAAAGTAGCTCATAATATTTTCAAAACCAAATGTAGTACGTATGTGGAAAGGACTTTGCTTATTTTTTCTTCATGTTGTCCTTAATGTGTGTGCAAATAGCTGCTAAATAGCAAAGTGCTGTTTAAGTTATTTCTTCTGCCTAAGATACATGAACAAAACTATTTGCAACATTTGAAATAAAGAGTGGAAAAGATTTAAGTTGGAATGCTGTCAAACAATACAATTGAAAAAATTTACATAGTTAAGTCTCTCATACTTTCCCGCATTGGTCTGATATAAAACCAAGAGCTCTGAGCTTAACATATCAATATATTCAAAGGATATTTATATCAGAGAACTGACACTATGATAAATCATACCCTCCCTCATGGCTTTTTATCAAAGCATTTACTCCATGTGCAACATCTAGATTAGAAAAAGGGAAAGCACCTACGTCCCCCTCCGCTTAGAAAATATATGAAGTTAGTAAATGTCTCCCAAAGATTAAAAGACAACAATCCAGATAATATGAGGGAGGTAATTCATCTATCCCTAACGGTTTCCAATTTATTTTGTTTACTTTATTATCTTTGCAGCTTTAGGGTTCCTGTCTTAGATAATGAGAGTCTGAATAAATTGTAAACTTGAAATTCTCCATTTGTTAAATCAGGGCCTATTGAAAGTAACAAATGAGGTATTTTTGTTCTTATACCAGCATCCAGAGGCACAATGTCAAGGCCAGTTTGTTCCAAGTTTCCAACACTTATGAGATGTGTAGAGAATATTGAAGAGTCTAGAGTAATATTGTTGGCTATGAAGTAATCTGCTTACAAAGTAGAAAGAAGAAAAAGAAAAGTTTCCTCCAGTGATTTAGATGAAATAAGGAAATATTCATTTGAAGAACTAAGGCTAATTTTTTTAGAAACATGACTCTAATTAATAATATGAAATATATGACAAATTCTCATTTTCACTAAAAAGTTAAACTTATAGACAGATTTTTTAAAAACAATTATTAACTGTTAAAGTCACAAGCAGCATACAGTAAACATTTTTTATATTTTTAGTGCTATTACTAACATTAGTCCAAATTATGTCATTAGCAATAGATGTTTAAATAAAATCAAACATGTGCTTTTGTTATCATGTTGAGTGCAAGTTGTCATAAATGTATGTTTGCACACACATACACAAAGCAATTTATCTTTTTCTGCTTAATTGAGATTTTTCTGAATTTAAAGAGATAATGTTTTAATGATGAAAGATATTGCTGCCTGGTGCTAATAATATTACATTTTTTATTGCAGTGAATAATATATCAGCTATAAAGGAAGATTACATACATCTTTATTTATTCATATATAAATATTTTATTGCTTGTCTACACTAGGTTAGGTAATGGGAATAAACTCATGAACCAGAGACAGGATCACCACCCTCAGAGAGCTGGTAGTCTTAAATTGACCTGACTGAGAATGAAAATTAACTAACTCACAATACATCTAGAAATTCAAAGCATTCTCAAATAAAATATTAACAGAATTTTTATGGAATATGAAAATCGAATTGTACAGCTCATGTGAGAAAAAAAATCACAGTCAAAAAATATTGTCCCACCAGTCATTAAAACAATATATGTCGTTATAGTAAATGAAACAGTATTAACTGACATGGGAACTCATAAAGATGTAAAGAGAGCTGAGCACACATATATATAAAACTTTAGTCTAAATAAAAGTGTCATTGGCTCCAGTAGAGACAGTGTAGGTTATTTAATAAATTACATTGGACAATCTGCTAACCATTTGAAAATTATATCAGACCCCTGACCCACTCTACATACACACACACACACACACACACACACACACACACACACACACACACATCAAATTGATTAAAGGGTTAAACATTGAGGTCGTTATTAAAGTATTAGAAGCCAAATATTTAAATTATATCAAGGTGGAAGTGAACTTACCAAGCAAACAAAAATTTAGATGATCTATATGAAAAGACTGACAGATTTTAAATCTAAAAAAATTTTAAACTTATCTATAACAAAACACCATAAACAAAGTTAAAAGACTACTGACTGGACTTTCTACTAATTGCAACGTGTTGGCACAATTGTAGAAAAGAGATTTTCTTTAAATAGGGGAAGGAAAAAACTACAAGGATAAATAAAACGAAAACAGGAAAAAAAAATTAACAAGAAACACAAACTTTGGAAACCCGAACCCATGTGGAACAATATTAACTAACGTGGCTTAACTAGCAGACACTTAAGTTCCTGAATTAGAGAAATGCAAAAGAAAGCTAACTTGAGTCTAGAATATCAGAAAGGAACAAGAATTGAGAGTGGAGATAGTGGACATAACATGTCTTTTTCCAAAACTCAAAAGTAAAGAATTCAATATTTTATCATTAATTATATTAGCTGTAAGGTTTTAGTTATATAAGTTTATAGCATTGCCCTTGTTTTTCTAGCTCGCTGAGAGATTTTTATCATGCATGGACATCACAATTATCAAATGCTTTTCCTATATTTATTTAGATCATCCAATCACTTCCTCTTTTATTGTTAATGTACCAAATTAATGGATTTTCAAATATGTACCAATCTGCCTTCCTAGAATAAACCCCATTTGGTCATGATATATTTAATATATAAATGGACTTAACCTGCTAATATCTTGATTGATCCAGAAACTTCCACATTAAAGCAATAAAATTTTCTCAGAAAAAAACATCAAATAATATGTTTAAAATTTCTCTAAAACTGAAGGATCTGATTTTTCAAATTAAAAATTTCACAAAATTTCCAACTCAAGGAATGAGAAATAGAGTCACACTATAACTCATCCCTGTAAAATTTAAAAACATTAAGAACAAAGTCAATATACAAAAAGCTGTAAAAGAGTGTAGTAAAAGGCTCAAAAACCAAATAAACAAGAATAAGAATGGCTTCTGATTTTTTAATAATCACCTAGTAAAGTAAAGGACAATGGAGCAATGCCTTCAAGTATTACCAACCTAGTATTCTTTATCCAGTCAAACTTTTAATCAGATGTAATAGTGAAGAAATGAGATGATGTTGTGAAGGGAAAATCTAAGGCAACAGTCATCTTACCTCTATGCCTTTTTTTGTTGTTACAGTTTATAGGATAAAGAACCTGGGCCATTTGACCTGTGGTTTTTCCAAGTCTGTATTTTGCTTATTGTATACTTGTGGTACAATTCAGCATATTCTCTGAATTTCTTGCAAACTGTCATCTGGATCAAGATATTTGACCAACTTTAAATTCAATCTCTTTGATAAGAAAAAAAAAAAAAAGGTTTCCGCTGGGTTTGATCATCAGAAAGTACATAATATCTGGTTGCTTCTTTTTTTGATGCTAGCAGAAGTTGGTGCTCAGATCTGGATCATTAGTTCAATTAATGAATCAATTCAGTGGGGTTATAAAAAAGTGATATCTCCATTTTACATGTTTTTTATATATTGCCTATAATAATTTTTTGATAAAACACCTCCACCTCTCTTCTTCTTTTTAGTTACATAATAGAATTATTCTTATAGAAAACGCAAGATAAATGCAGTTATTTCTTTTATTTAAATTGTTTTCAAGATAATAAATTTCTTCCCTCTCAGTTTTAAAATGTGACCAATTGAGTTTTTTAAAAAATATCATTATAAACTCAGAGATGAAAAAGCCTTATGAGTTTCAATCCAATATATTTTTTTCCTTTTAACTTTAAATTGCTCAATCTTTAGCAAATAAAAGACTTACATCAATGTTACAATTCATTTTGATACTCTGAAATTAATCTTTAGTAGATTCCTTAGAAATAACTTCAGGAATAATATTCATGATTCCTTAAATATTGATAATAGTGTGTGTTTCCTTTTTACTGGAAAGTCAGTTTTTCTGGTTATAAATCCTTGGCTCACATGTTTTTCCTTAAATATGTTACTATATTTTCTTTGGCATAAGAAAATTAGTTGACCAGACTAATGATAAGTCAATTTTATTTTTTTTCTAAGTAACATGTACCTTTTTGGCTAGATGCCCAAATAATTTCTATTTTTTTCTTATAAATACAGTAACTTTACTAAAATATGTCTTTATATTATAGCTAACATAAATTGTAGGTCAATATCCTCAGGTACATAGTGTACTCTTTTAATATGTACTTCCATTTCTTTTTCATTTCAACATTTTTTCTTGAATTGTAGTTTTTAGTATTTGTTATATTCTACTTGCTTTGATTTTCTTCTTTAGGAACTCCTACTTTTTATATCACATTAGTTGTCTGTTATATTATTTTCAGATGGCTGCTATAAGAAATTACCATGAACTTAGTGTCTTAAAAAAACCAGAAATATATTCTCTCATGGTTTTGAAGACCAGAAGTCCAAAATCTGTATCATTGGAATGAAGTCAAGGCCGCCATCCTTCTGGAGGTTCTAGGGAAGAATCCTTTCCTTGACTCTTTCAGTTTCTAGTGGCTATCCATATTCCTTGGCTTGTGTCCACCTCCCTCCAATCTCTATCTTCATCTTAACCGCATCATCACTTTGTTCTATATAAGATTTGATCAAATCTTCCTGTCTCTCTCTTAAAAGTATACATGTGACTGAATTTAGGATCCACCCTGGTAATACTGATAATCTCCCCCATTTTAAGACCCTTAATCACATTTGCAAAGACTCTGTTTCTATATAAGGTAACATTCCTAGGTTCCATGGATCAGGACCTGATATCTTTATTTATTTATTTATTTATTTTTGGTGTGGGGGAGCAGGAGAAGGAGGCAGGGGTACTATTTGCCTATCATGTCTGCCTTCAGTATTGATTTTTTCTTATTTTTCTTCTAGTTTAGGCTTCATTTCTATAATGTTTCATCTTTTGTTTCTAATTTTACTTTGTTTTTTAATTAGAAACATGAATATGGAACATGTTCCCCATTTGTAATCCCAATGTACAGTATCCCATTCAGTAAAAAATTAAAGAAAAGTGAACCACAATATCTAGAAAAATCTGGAGGCATCAAAAGTAGTGAATTCTACATCCCCGAAGACAACAGAGTCTGCATCTAGGTTAAGAGTAGTTCTATCTTACTAATCGAGATCATCTTTTAGGAGGGAGTCAAGATGGCAGGCTAGGTAAAAGCAGGGTTTGCCTCCTCCCAGGACCACATTGAAATCACAATCAAATTATAAAACAATCAACTTGGAGAACCACCTGAAGTCTAGTTGATCACAATGTTATATCTTAGTACATAAAGAAAAAACCATATTAAGACTGGTAGGAGGGGTGAAGATGAAAAGTCAGCTGATCTCACACTCATGCATGGCAGTTGAGCACCAGGATGGATATAGTGGCTGCAGAAGAAGCCCTCCTGAAAGAACAAGGAGCCATTGTCCCACACAAGGGCTCCCCAGCCCAGGGTTCCAGTCCCAGGAAGAGTAATTCCCACAAAAATCTGATTGTAAAAATCAGTGGGGATTTTGGTCAACAAAGTGAGATGGAAAAAACCTGAAAACCCAGAAGTTCTTTTTAAATAGCCTGGATACAGACTTACTCACTCATAGACACTCACACTGAGCTTTGGCAAAGAAAAGGCAGCTCAGGAGACTCAAGGGACAACTGGGAAAAAACAAGTTGTGTGGCACCAAGATGAATACTGGACAACAGTCGCCATTGCTCTTTTGTTGGGCCCCACTCCGGGATAGTCTACAGATGGGTGCAATCTTGCCTGTGTTGAACCCTCCCCACACGTGGCCAATTCTGAAGCTGCAATGGTCTGGAAAGATTGGTCCACTCCACCCAGTGTCTCCCTGAGACCCCATCCCCCCCATGAAACTTACAAACAGCCCATATCAGGTCATTGCTGGGCAGCCAGCCCCTCCTTGTGCCTTCCCTGGCCCATGCATTCATTGCAGGTGATGGCCCTTGACTTGCACAGCCCATATGTGGCCCACATCTTTTGGGGGAGACTTTTGGTTGAGGGCTACTGGTACCAGCAAGAGTTGTAGTGTCTCTTATGTGGATTGCAGGGATCTGTGGCCTCACTGTGATCTGTGATGTTTGCAGGGAGCCTGTGGGCTAAGCCACCCCAGGCTTGGTACTAGGGGTGGATGGAAGTCTCCAAACTCTTTTTACAAACATCAGCTCACAGAATTGTCTCTCCCATTTGCCTCCAGAACCAGCATATGCACCAAATATCTGCAGATGTAGTTCCTATCAGGCAGCCCCAAATAATCAAAGGCAGTGGCTAATCTTAGCCTATATGGGAGCCCCTCCCAAGGGGCCACAGAACAAACACACACAGAGGCTGTCATCAGACCACAATAAAGCACCACTTGACTATCCCCATAGCACCATACCCAAAGGTTAGTTTCAACAGGCACATGAGCCTGCTGGGGTGAATCTCACTCTAGTGTTCATCCCACACACAGCAATTCATACTCTGTGGGCATGGCCAATCCCCCCAGCCAGTCAGCCCAAGACTCAATCCCATCTACTGATGTGCTAATAGAAATCAAGGCTTAGCTACAACAGGAGAACACACAACACAAATGAGTATAACCAGAGCCCCTGGCACAGGTGATAGGGGAGACTGTGCCACTGGGACATACGGGACACCTACTACATAAGACCACCTGGCAAAGACTAAGATATATAGGGGATCTACCTAATACATAAAAACAAACACATAGAGGCAGTCAAAATGAAAAAACAAACATGCTGCAAATGAAACAAGAAGAGAAAACTCCATTAAAAAAAAAAAAAAACTAAACTAAATAGAGGCATTAACCTACCAGAGACAGAGTTCAAACACTGGTTATAAAAATGCTCAATGAACTTAGAAGGAGAATAGGAGAGCTCAGTGAGAACATCAACAGAGAGATAATAAGCATAAAAAAGACACTGAAACCATAAAAAAAGTCCAAAATGAAGAATACAATAACTGAAATGAAGAATACATTAGAAGTCAACAGATTAGATAAAGCAGAGGATCGAATAAGTGAGTTGCATCAAGGGTACCAACATTTGCATCATAGGGGTACCAAAAGGAGGAGAGAGCAATGGATTAATAATCTGTTTGAAGAAATAATGATAGAAAACTTTCCTAATCTGGCAAGAAAATAGACGTACAAGTCTAGAAAGTACAAAGAGTCTCAAATAAGAAGAATCCAAACAGACCCACACCAGGACACATCTTCATTAAAATGCCAAAGGTTAAAGACAAAGAGAGATTCTTAAAAGAAGCAAGAGAAGAGCAGTTAGTTACCTACAAGGGTATTCCCATAAGAATGTCAGCTGATTTTTCAACAAAAACTTTACAAGCCAGAAGGGACTGACAAGAAATATTCAAAGTGATGTAAAACAAGAACATACAACCAAGACTACTCTACCCAGCAAAGCTATCAATTAAAATGGAAGATGATATAAAGAGCTTCTCAAACAGAAAAAAGCTAAAGGAATTCATCACCAACAAGCCGGTGTACAAGAAATGTTAAGGGGACTTCTGTAAAAATAAAGGAAGAAAAAAACCCATAAATATGAATAATAAATTGGCAATAACTATGTACCTATCAATAATTACTTTTGATGTAAGTGAATTAAATGCTCCAATCAAAAGATATAGGGTAGCTGAATAGATAAGAAAACAAGACCCATACATATAATGGCTACAAGACACCCACCTCAGATCAAATGACACACACAAAGTGATAGTAAAAGGATGGAAAAAGATATTTCATGCAAACGAAAATTAAAAAAAAAAAAAAGCTTGGGCAACAATACTTACATCAGACAAAATACACTTTAAAACAAAGGCTATCATAAGAGACAAAGAAAGGCATAACATAATGATAAAGAGATCAATACCACAAGAGTACATAACCCTAATAAACATATATGTACCCAACATAGGAACATCTACATGTATAAAGCAATTATTGTTAGACATAGAGAGAGACTGATAGCAATACACTCATAATAGAAAACTTTAACACCCCATTGACACCAATGGACAGATCTTCCAGATGGAAAATCAACAAGGAAACAGCAGCCTTAAATGATACACTAGACCAGATGGACTTAATTATTTTCAGAGTGTTTCATCCCAAAACAGCAGTATAACATTCTTCTCAAGTGCACATGGAACTTTTTCCAAGATAGACCACAAGGTAGGCCACAAAACAAATCTCAATAAATTTAAGAAGATTAAAATCATTTTAAATGTCTTCTCCAACCACAATGGTATGAAACTAGAAATCAACTACAAGAAAAAAACTTGAAATATACAAACACATGGAAGCTAAATAACATGCTACTAAACAATGAATGGGTTAATGGTGAAACCAAGAAAGAAATCAAAAGATACCAGAGATAAATGAAAATGAAAACAGAGCTACTCAAAATCTATGGGACACAGGGAAAGCTGTCCTAGAAGGGAAATTCATAGTACTACAGGTCTACCACAATAAACAAGAAAAATCTCAAATAAGCAATCTAAATTTAAAATTTTAACTAGAAAAAAAAAAAACAGCAAACAAAACCCAAAATGAGTAGAAAGAAAGAAATAATAAAGATCAGAATGGAAGTAAATGAAAGAGTCTAGAAAAATAATACAAAGAGCAATGAAGTCAAGAGATTGTTCATCAAAAGTATAAACAAAATTGATAAAGCTTTAACCAGTCTCATCAAGAAAAAAAGAGAGAAGCCCATATAAATAAAACTAGAAATGACCAATGTTCAGTATACTTGAAACTAATAACAAAAAATTAGAAATTAAAGAAGAGAAGTAACTACGGACTCCACAGAAATTCAAAAGATTATAAGAAAATACTACTAGCAATTATGTGGCAACAAATTAGACAATCTGGAAGAAATGGATACATTCTAGAAACACAATCTCCCAAGACCAAGTTAAGAAGAGACAGAAAATCTGAACTGACCGATTACCACCAATAAAATCGAATCAATAATCAAAAACAAAAGTCCTGAACCAAATGGCTTCAGGACTTTAAAAAAATTAAGGCTTCAGGATTTTAAAAAAATTAAGGCCTATTCATCTCAAACTATTTCAAAAACTTCAAGAGGATAGAAGTCTCTAAACTCTTTTTACAAGGCCACCATAACCCTGATTCCAAAACCAAAGACATTACAAAAAAAACAAAAACAAAAACCAACAAGTATAGGCCGATATCCCTGACAAACCTTTATGCAAATACTCAACAAAATATTAGCAAACCGTATTCAGCAATACATTAGAAAAATCATACACCATGATCAAGTTGGATTTATTCCTGTGATGTGAATTTGGTTTAATATTCACAAATCAATTAATGTGATACACCACATAAACAAAATGAAAGATAAAAATTATATGATTATTTCAATAAGAACAGAAAAAATATCTGACAAAATCCAGCATCCATTTACGATAAAAACTCTCATCAAAATAGGAATAGAGGGAACATATCTTAATGTAATAAAGGCCATATATGACACACCCGCAGCTAACA
Organism: Pteropus alecto; assembly: GCF_000325575.1. Taxonomy (NCBI): domain Eukaryota; kingdom Metazoa; phylum Chordata; class Mammalia; order Chiroptera; family Pteropodidae; genus Pteropus; species Pteropus alecto. Next base: position 10,295,768 of record NW_006442512.1, on the reverse strand, counting down.
TTACACTCAATGGGGAAAGGCTAAAAAGCATTTTCCTGAAGATCAGGAACGAGACAAAGCTGCCCACTTTCACCTCTTCTATTCAACATAATATTAGAAGTCCTAGCTGTAGCAATCAGATAGGAAAGAGAAAAAAATTAATTCAAATTAGAAAAAAATAAAACTGTCATTATTTTCAGATGATATGATAATATATGTAGAAAATCCTAAAGACTCTACCAAAAAAATGTTAGAACTGATAAATGAATTCCATAAAGTTGCAGGATACAAATTAATATTTAGAAGTTGTTTGCATTTTTATACACCAATGATAGACTATCAGAAAGAGAACTTAAAAAAAAAAAATCCCACTTACAATTTCATCAAAAACAATAAAATACCAAGAAGTCAAATGAACTAAAGAGATAAAAGACTTGTTCTAGGAAAATTATAAGTCACTGAAAAAAGAAATTGAAGAAGAGACAAATAAATGGAAGCATATATCGTGCTCATGGGTAGAAAGAATCAACATCATTAAAATGGCCATACTACTCAAATCAATCTATAGATTCAATGCAATTTCTATCAAAATACCTGTGACATTTTTCAGAGAACTAGAACCAATAATCTAAAAATTTTTATGAAACCATAAAAGATCCCTTAGCTATGGCAATCTTGAGAAGAACAAAGTTGGAAATATCACAATACCTGATATCAAACTATATTACAAGTCTATAGTAATCAAAACAACATGGTACTGGCATAAAACAGATACAGAGATTATGGAACAGAATAAGGAGCCCAGAAATAAATTTACACCTATATGGTCATTTATGACAAAGAAGGCAAAAATATACAATGAGGCAGACGGTCTATTCAATAAATGGTGTTGGGAAAACTGGACGGATACAAGTAAAAACATGAAACTGGACCACCTTCTTACACTATGTACAAAAATATACTCAAAATGGATTAAAGACTTAAATGTAAGACCCTAAACCATAACACTTCTAGAAGAAAACATAGGCAGTAAACTCTCTGATATTGCTATTAATAATTTTTTTCCTCATATATATCCTCTAGCAAGGGAAACAAACAAACAAAAATGTAAACATGGGACTACATCGAACCAAAAAGTTTCTACATAGCAAAGGAAACCATCAACAAAACAAAAAGACAACTTACTAAGTGGGAGAAGATATTTGCCTATGATACATCTGATTAGGGGTTCACATCAAAAATTTATAAAGAACTCATACAACTCAACACCAAAGAAATAAACAATCAAATTAGAAAATGGGCAGAGGAACTGCCTAGTTTTATATTCAACAGGATTGTTAAACTTCTTGCATTTTTCAAATATTTTTTGGTGCATTAAAATTCTTAATTCCCCCAGGGATGCAGTATTAATTCACTCTTGAGGTTTAAGAGATAGGTACAAGGATAGCGGCAGTTCCTAAAATTTATTTAACATTTCCAAATCTAAATGGCTTTGACTATATGGGTTATGAAACTAATTTTGGAGTTCTTCCAATTACTTAGTATATCAACTTTTATTCTACATTCTGAAGATGTTTATTGGTGGCATTAAACCCAGTGTAGAATGAATTTGGTCTAAAATTTCACTTACTGCGTGACCTATTGGTCTCCCTTTTGATTGGTGAACCATGTAGTGTTTGCTGTCAATAAGAATTAGTGTTGGTTTAGATCCACAATCTAATAACTCCTGAAAGGTCCAGTGTTTCCCTTTCCCCAACATGGCTAAGAGCCACAGCCCCTTTAGTATAGGCTTGGGGGAGGGCAGGGTATTAATGGTGATATCAATGGTATGTATACCTCTGGTCCACATTACATGCTCCTTTCTCACAGACCTGGCACTGCTCTCAATAGGAGGATCCTACAATGCAAACTCTCTTAGTGAGAAATGAATAAGAAGCTATGAATCCCTTCCATGGCATCTCAAGTTATATATATGTCCAGCAGGTCTCATTTTTCCGATTTTAGTAAAGCAGACCCTTAGCAGGCCATGTGTGTGCATATGTGTATGTGTGATTAGGTAGATAAATAGATGAAAAATAGATAAATAGATAGATGATAGATAGATAGATAGATGATAGAAGATAAAGAGATATCTATATGTATATTAATTTAAAAGCCTCAATTTTTTCTAGGTTTCACTTTTAATATGATGTTTTTCTGAAATGATTAACATAAAACTCTTCTTAGGTAAAACAAAAAAGAAAATAAATATAAAAGCTTTTAGTATCTACTTATTCAATACAAATAACTAAATTCATTTCCAAGATAAATACCAGCCCAATGTTTCTTTTTCTAGGAAATGAAAGCTTTGGTAATTCATTTCTTTTTTTTTTCCCCCCCCTAAGGAAACATTTAAAGAGCGTATTTGATGGTCAGGGTGCAAAGGAAAGCACAGTGAACTAAAAATAGACATGGCCCCTGATCTGAAGGAATCTACATTCTTTTATGGTAAGGCAATATAAATGTCAAAGACAACAACAAAATAATAATTTTATATTGTGATTAAATCTATGAAAATACAGTATGAATTATAAATAATAACCGGGGTGGGTTTGGGTATTACTGAAGTTAGGGTGGTCAGTGAATGTTTCTCTGAGCCATGAGAATGTCTATAAAGACAGTAGAGTATGCCTATTAACAGCAAGGCTTCCGGAGCCAGATTGTTGGGTTAGAAGGCCCACTCTACAATTTACTGGATGTGGAACCATGAGGCAGTTACTTAACCTCTATATGCCTTAGTTCCTCTTCTGTAAAATGGTAATCATAATATGCACCTGATAGGCTTGTTAGGCTTACGTTAATACATATCAAAAACATGTCAGAGAAAATAAAATGTGCAAAGATTCTGAGGCAGCAAAGGACTTAGTGTGTACAAGAAAGTTAGACAGTAGTGACTGCAAGGAAGGGTGCCGTGAGAAGAGTTTGGAGATTTGAATAAGGATCTAAAACATCCAGGGCTTTGAGGACTGAGCAGACACAGATATTACCCAAATCCATCTTTAAGAGAGAACTCACTGCCCAGCTCCTAGGAATATGGTTAACTGACAGCTTGCAGCTGTCAGAATCATCTATCTAATCTACCTCAGCTTTTAAGCTAACGGCATGCTTTCCTTGGGGAAGCATCAGCAGGTGATTGAATAAGACTTTAGTTCAAGGGCTAAAATGTCTGACCACATCCATGTGTACTCATTTCAGGATTCATTTAGAGAGTAACTCTTGCTCCACAGCAAGTTGTCAGGGGTGCAGATATTTTTAGATCTGCATTGCCCTTTCATTGCTATCTCTGCCAAATCCAGCTCTCTCCCTTTTTCTTTCAAAGTTGTTTAACCTCATTTCTGTAAGGTCCCAAGTGATATAAAAACAATGGTAATTGGCTATATTTTAATTTAAATACAATGATGATGTATTTAAAAGCCATTGATGATGAAATTATCTCTTGTATGAGATTGTATTTTAAAAGGGAATAAATACTAGCAGGAAGACCACTTAAGGGACTATGGAAATGGCCCAACAAAATAATAGCATACTCAGGTTGCAGCAGAGGAGATGGAGAGAAGTAGTCATACTACGTACACATTTTGAAGCTAAAATCAATAGGATTTGCTATGGTTTGGATATGAAAATCAACAAAAGCATGGAAATAAGGATGACTTCTAGATTTTTGTCTTGAGAAACTAAGTGAATTGTGAGATAAAAAAGACAAGAGCCAGCCTTGAAAGGCAGAGATGTAAATTTGGAATTCCAATAAGACATTGAAGTGGCAATGCCAGGCGGGCACTTAGGTAAACATGTATGTAGAAATATCAGTATAAAAGAGAGCTGCTTTATAAATTTGTTTGCTGTTTGTTTTTTTTGTTTTTTTTCATTTAGTGTTACACAAGCATTTGAGCATTTTTAGTAGCATTTGGTGTTACATATGAAAATGATTGCTCTAATTATGTTCAACTCTCTATTGACATGTTTTTGACAAGATGAGGAATTTTGACAAATTTCTTTTACAATAAATTAGGAGATGGGTAAGCCATTTAAATTGAACTTATTTATCAATCGAAAGGTTTATAGTTTTTTCATCTCAGTGGTAATTAATGCTAACTTTTACTTTTAAGTTGCTAAAAGGAGCTTCCATTTAATTCAAGACAATTCAACTTGACAATACATAAACATATACTATATTAGTGTATAGTCAGTCACATGTGAAATGAACAAATGATTAGAGGAAAAAACCTATTTAAAATTAATTCTGAATTAATTCTATTCTATCACAAAAGCAATGAGAGCAGATATTTTAAGAACTCTAAAACATAATAAAAAATTTTTACTTTAATCAGTTATGAGGGAAAATTCATTGTTAATTATTACTAATGACTTATTGTCTTTAAGAATAAGACAAACCTAATATTTAATTTATTTTAAAATATTTATTGAGTGCCTACCATGTTCCAGGTACTACTAAGTGGACATAAAACACAATTCGGGCCTGCAATAATAGATTTCAATCCAGTGGAGAGGTATAAATTGACAAATAATACCATAAATAATTACTTTATTGTAATTAAAACCTTTCTATGAGAAAAAATAGAGTGCTTATCTACTCTTGGGTGGGTGCGTGTGTGTGTGTTAGATTTCTCTTCCCCTTTCCTCTGCTTTAGCTGAGATTTTAAGGATGAGTAAAGGCTATGTAGAGGTGATTCTGAATAGATCCAGAGTGACCTATTTATTCATAGCTTTGTGAGATATATGTATCTGTGCCTGTTACTTTCTTTGGAAAAAAAAAAAAAAGTACATTTTATCTTAAGCCTTCTCCCCACAAAAAAAAAGAAAAAAGAAAAAAGAAAATAATTCGAAGAATATTGAAGAACAGAATAGAAAGAAAAGCTAAATATCTTGTCCTCAGAAAGTATTGCTGCATTGGTTTGCTAGGGCTGCTATAACAAAAGTACAAAAAATCTGAGTGGCTTAAACAGAAATTTATTGTCTCACAGTTCTGGAGGCTAGAGGTTCAAGATCAAGATGTCAGGAGACTTGGTTCTTTCTGAGGGCTATGAAGGAGAACGTGTTTCATGTCTCTCCTGTACCTTCTGGTGGTTTGCTGGCAATCTTTGGTGTTCCTTGGTTTCTGCTGCATTACCCTGGTCTCAGCCTTCATCTTCACATGGAATTCTCATTGTGTGTATCAAAATTTCCTTTTTATAGGACATCAGTCATATAACATTAGGAGTCCATCCTACTCAAGTATGACCCCATCTTAAACTAATTACATCTGCAATGACCATATTCCCAAATAAGATCATATTCTGAAGAATATTTTCTTTGGTTGGTTTAGTGCCACACCCTGGGCTCTGCCACCATGAGATTCTCCATTCTTGCTAAAATCTAAGCCCACTCAACTGCAGGCCTTTTCACCAGTGTCCCAGGCCTAGAGAATAACTAAAAATATTTTTTATGTATTCTTCTGCTTCTTCATCAACCCACTGTTCAAGGCCTCTCAGGATAGACAAGTACAATATTGAGTAGATATAATCCAGAATTGTATTATTCAAAGTCTTTTTATTCCTTCCTTATCAATAGAGGTCACAAAATAAGATTTAAATGAGCACAGTGGACTAAATAGAGTTGTTATAGAAAGTGATGGGCCTAAAACAAATTGAAGCACACCTGCCCCATCTTAAGCAGACCGCAGCAAATTGTTTCCACATAGCAATATGAGCTCAGTGTTGCCAGATCTTTTAAAAAGAGGGTGAGAATAAAAGGTTTTATGTAGGTTTTCTGGCATACAAATCAACCGTTTTAAAAGCAGTGGGTGGACCAAAACTGTGAGTGCCATAATATAATCAAAAGGCCAGATCCAGGCTGCAGGTTGCCAGATTAAAACTGCTATTCTGAGTGATGCATAGAGACTTCTGGCTAATTCATGTCTTTTAGCATGGGCCAATTTTGAATATCACTTGGTTTTATTATTCAACCCAGAAACCATTAGATTCACAGCTCTAGGTCTGGTTAATCTATTAAATTCAGAATCTCAAAGTATAGCCACATTAATAAATAAAGCATAATCATAATTTTGTTACCCCTGCCATAGTCATCATATTCTAAACCAACTACTTTAATTTCTTCAGATTTTTGATTGATCAAACTGGCAAACACTTTGAATTTGTGTGTAACCTTGCATTCCCTCCTCTGACGCTGCACTTCAGTGCCCTGGCAATGTGGAATTTTGATTCTGGTTGCTAACAAACAGTGTGGGCCTGAAGGAAACTGTAATCTTCCTCCTGTTCATGGAATAGATTTCCTCTAGCAAACGACATGCCAATAGGAAGTTTCAGATGACTTTCAATTTAGCACACTCCACATTTGGATCCTCTAACCTTTCTGGAGACTTTCGCCACCCCCGCCCTTGTCAAATCTCCATTATTATTGATTAGTTCTGTAGTTTTTATATGAGACATGCGGAGTTATGATTTCAATTGATAAAATTATTCGGCAGTCTTTAGAATCAATAAGTGACTTCAGCACTTCTACCATAAAAAGAAAGAAAATCTTTCAGCATTCAGAAAGCCCCTGGGTTTTGTTCTATGATACAAGTTGACAATTTAGAGATGTGAGCTTTCATCCTCTTTAAATTACCCAATGCTATCAGAAGCACTCACCACATATAGTAGTTCTGGAATGCATGCTCTTTTAAAAATTATTCTATGGTGGCAGCTGCTTGGATGCCAGAGTTCCATTTTCATGGTTCCATTTTGTCTCATGGGCAATTAGTTCCTCTTCCCAGAATATAAACTGGAACCCCATTGTCTCAGAATACCAAGTCTCATTTCCAACAGAATAATAGTCAGCTAATTCATTCTCTGGACACAATTTGTGTTTTACTTAGGCTCCCTTCATTGTGAGCAACAGCAGCCAAGTTAGTTTAATGCCGATGGAAACAAAAGAATTCTAGCAAATTCTAGATTTTAGTTCTGAAAGAACTCAGGTGATCGAAATGTAAAGACCTATATTTCTCTATAATAGAATTTAACTTAATCATAAGCTCCTATATCACCTGATTGTTTTTTCCTTTAGATGTGGTAAATAAATTTTGGATGTATTGAGTACATTTCCATTTAGAATCATATTTTTGGTCAAGTACTCAGTCAAATTTAGACTCCTCACTCTGTACCCTTCCCTCCTTTTTATGCTTGGGGCAGACTAATATCAGGGGAAAGTGTCTGGTCATTGTGTAGCTACAGACCTTTCTTGGACATCAATTATTAGATAGCTGTCTTATTATTATATGTCCTGCCTGTCAGTTATTATATGTCCTGCCTGTCTTTTGTTGCTTGGGGTGGCACTCACTTGCTGATACACATAGTCTCTACCATGCCTAATGTGTTATATTTGTACAACATGACCATCCGAATTCAAATCCTAGTTTCTTTTAGTCTAAAATCTGAGAAAGGCAGAAAACAGGTCTACTAATTTTAAATGTTTGTCATATCATCTCAGTATCTCCCTATATGAAATGCTGCTGGTGTCCAATGCATAGTCTTAAGGCCCCACCTCACTTCAGTCATAACTGGAGTGGACAGTTCCATAAGGCTCTAAGATACTGCATTACTTTAGCATCCTACGACTAAGACACATATTTTACACTGTCTTCTCCAGTATTTTCTTCAATGCTGTGACAGTCTGAATGGCATACATAGTTTCAGAAGGACAAGGAGGTGAACACTCTCAGAAGGAACTCTTGACCAATTTGGCATGGGAGCCAATGAATAAAATTCTTCTTCCTTCCATCCTTGGAAGAACAGTTCTAGAAGGTGATTTCTATATTTCTCAGGTGGTTTCAGCAAAATAAAGTCAATTCCACTGCTCACACCAGGAACTTTAATAATACACTTATATTGGCTTTTTTGGCTTTCCTATCTCACTCTCCCCAAATCCTCTCCTGTTCCTGAGGATCACCTCCCCAAATAAATAAATTACGTGTAAGTTCTTATCACCACCTCTGCTTTTGGAAAACCCAAGTTAAGTGTTCCCCACTCCAGACTACTCTCCCACTGCAGCACAGGAGGATTTGTTACCTCCTCCCAGAGCAATATGAAACCATTTCCAAGTCATACCGTGTCTACTCTAGTTTAGATTAAAATGCCAAAAACACATTTTCAAGTATGCTTTCCGATATGTAGAAGTCCGGAGACAAAGAAAAACTTTTCTCTCTACTGCCTAACTCTTGCAACTGAAAATCAGGTTTCAAGACCTTTGTCACTCCTGTGAGATTTTACAATTGTCTGTGCAACATTAGAGCTGAATACTGACTTTTGTACTTTCAGCAGTGTTCTGCCTTCTCCCTGAACTAACAGTTGCTTTCATTTCAATGGGCAGAGCACCACAGGTAAGAAAGAGAATCGTAGGAATTTTTTTAAATGTCAAAAATATTACCCTGCCACATTTTCTGGTAAATTTATTTACAAGAAAGAAGTTCAGGTTTGATGGAACTCAGATTGGAGTGGGATGAGAGTGACCAGAAAGTTACAGTGAAACAGAAAGTCTGGGCTACTACTTTAATAAGCTTTAACTGCCTCTAAGTATTGCTCTATTTCTGTCCTTTCATACAAAACTTCCTTGAAAGAGTATCGTTAGATATAATTCTACATCTAATTTATTTTTCTCCTTTTCTCTTATCAAGTTTCTTGTGTCGAGGTCACTGATAGACCATATTAGGCATTTACCAAATATTCAGGCTCATCTTTGCTCCTGGATGGTAGCTGCCCAATCATGATCTATATCCCCTACATGCTTTTATCTAGATGTGGCTATTTTACTGGCTATCTTCATTAGAATTGGAATGGAAGTAAAGTTGGTCATTCCTATGCCATGGCCTTTAAGAAACAGGAACAGCTTTAGATGATGAAATTAGAAGATGACAGGGCTATTGTCAGCCTGGGTCACTGAAAGACAATATGGGGCAGAATGCTCAATCAAACCACTGATCATAAAAGTTTTTTTAAAAATAAAAATAATTTTAAAAAAACCTGAACAGCTATTTGAGCCAAAAATAAACACTATTATGTTAGCCTACTAAAATTTGGGGGTTTGTTTGTTACAACAGCTAATGTTACTCTGATACATAGGGCTTATATTTTATTGGTGGATAAAGATAAAAACAAAAGTAAATAAAACATATCTTCTCCTGTGAAAAGAATAAAGTAGTCAGCCAAATAGTTATCTGGGGAAAGACCATTGAAGGCAGAAGCAATGTCAAGTGCAAAAGTCTCAGTTGCAAGCATGTTGTCATGGTTAAGGAAGAACTGAAGAGCTAAAGGGCCATTACGGCTGGAGTAGAAGTTAGAAATGGTGAAGTAGGAGAGGTCATTTGACACGAGAACAAATAATGTAGGATGCTATGGATCATTATGAGGACTTGGACTTTTACTCAGAATGAAATGGAAAATTTTTGTAAGATTTTGAGCATAATGTGCTTTGAGTTTCACCACATTTACTCTAGCTTCTTCATAGTTTGGGAGTAGGTTAAAAATAGGCCTAAAGAGACAAATTAAAAGATTTGAGATGAAAGATAATTATGATTTTGATAAGGGTTTAATGACAATGGAAGTATAAGAATTTGTATCCTGGATATATTGTAAAGGTAGAGCCTAAGATATGAAATATGAGGAGGGGGAGAAATATTAAAAATGATTCTGAGCTTTTGTCCTGAGAAACTGAGAGTGGATTTGCCATTTGCTGTGAGAGGCACAGGTTTGAGTGGTGGGCATATAAAGACTCAGTTTTAGAAATGTTAAGTTTATGATACATAAACATATTTAAGTTGAGGGAACAAGTAGGCAGGTACATGTAGTGTATTTAATTGCTAATAAGACAGACAGTGACTGTGACAAACATAGAACAAGAAAGACAGAGAGAAGATATTTCTTATTTTCACTTTTAAGAACTAGACTCAGAACCTGAAACTTACTAGATTTTGTTAATCAATGTCACTATAATAAAAAAAATTTTTTTTAAAGAATTAGATTTAGGAAGTTAATGCTGTTTATAGGGAAACAACATTAAAAATAAAATGATTTTACTACTACAGATAAGATGTTGCTCTATCAAAACACCAGTGAACACAAGCTCAGAATTCAAAAAAAAAGTAAACTTGAACACATACTGTATGTCAAAAAATCAGCTTTTTTCGTTTTTACCTAATTTTATTCAAAATGCAAATGATGAGACTATTGTTCATGAAGGCCTTTGGACATGGAAAAGTTAATAGTGAAATATCTGGTAGAAGGAAGATTAGCAGCAGGTTAAAATATATTTGAGAAATAATCCTTTCATTGGTAGAGATAAAGAGAAAAAAGCAAATGCTCTTGCCCTAAGCCATTTCTTTATTTTAGGGAGAGATAGTAACAAAGGCAAAGAGAGAAAACTCTAAGTTAAAATTCATTCATTCATTCACTCACTCATTCATTCACTTAACCAATGATTACTGAGTAAGTAAGTGCCAGGCGCTCTTCTATACACTAAAGATGAACAAGAAAGACAAGGTCCCAACTCTTATAAGATTTACATGTTAATTGGAGGAAGAGAGATAATAAACAACAAATGAATAAGTTAAGATCATTTCAGATAATGATTAGAGCTTTCATGAAAAAAATATAGTGATACAGAACATCCAGGAAGGCAAAAAATTACCACAAAACTTAACTGCTTAAAACACACATACATTATCTCACAATTTCTGTGGGTCAGGAATCTGGAGCATATTAGTTGGGTCTTCCAGGTCGGGGTATCTCATTAGGCTGCAATTAAAGTGCCTACAAAAGCAGCACTTATGTCTCGGTCCAACTGTGTGGAATCTCCTTGCTGGCTTACTTGGTGGTGATTCGCAGGATTTAGTTTTCTGTGGACTGGTAGACTGAGAATCTAAGTTCTTTGCCACTTGGGTCTCTCTCTGGGCAGTTCACAACATGATAGCTGGCTTCATCAAAGTCAGCCAAAGAGAGGAGTGAGCAAGAGAGAGGTAGAAACAGAGCCAGGCTTTTATAGCCTTATCTAAGAAATGACTTGTCACTTTTGTCGTGTTCTGTTCCTTAGAAGCAAATCACTAGGGGCAGTCCACACACAAGTGGAGAAATTACACAAAAGTGTGAATATCAGAAGTCAATGATTGGGAATCATTTTAGAACCAGCCTATCCCAGAGGGAATCAGAAAGGTGGAAATGGTATGAAATTATGATACTAGAAAGAAAAATGCAGACCTGAACAACAAAGGTCTGAATGCAGATTTAGCCAATCTCCTTCTCCTAAGAAAGAAATTTTTGTGTGGTATACAACAATAGTCCAAAGAGAATATACTGTTCAACTTTCACAAATTTTATACAGGTCTGTTACAGCATTATACTTTCATTTTTGATCACTATTTATTAAACATTCATTGCCTATATATTAAAAATATATTTACTATTTCAGAAGTAATAGAATTCTCTTCTTCATCCCTTTCATTACTAATTCCCATTCTCTTATTCAACCTATATACACTCCCCCCAAAAATCAAACGAAACAAAAAATATATATATATTTTGATTAAATTCAGTTCTAGTTTAGCCAAAATAGGTTAACTTCAATGTTAGAGTGTGTCTACCCACATTTTAGTCAGTAGTCAAGTGAGCTTAAATCACTTAGAATTCTACAACACTAAAAGATGAGTCTGCTAAATTCTAGATAATCAACTTTGGGCAGATCATTCAACCTCACTGAGCCTTAGTTTCTAGTACATAAACTAGGAAAACAAAAATAGTAACAAAATTAATTCCTACTTCAAAGAATAGATGAAGATTAATGATGTATGTGTTAGCATTTTGTCAACTATAAAATACTCTACATTTTTAGAAAGGTTTATTTAAAAAGCATTTAATACAAAGAAATTGAAAAGTGATAAGCTTTGGAAATTATACAAGATTTTTAATATCACCATTCGTTTCTCTCCTACACAGAAAAATGAGAACATGCTGACCCAGTTTTCTTCCATTCACAATATTCTTAAGTGTTAAGTAAATGCTTTACATTTTTAACTCATCGTTTACACCATGAAGTACCCACAAACGTACAGCAATTTAGAAACTAAAAAAATTTGGGAAGATACATTTGTTCACTAAACCACAGTAAAAGTCTTAGAAGAGTTAACATAAAATGAAAGCAAGGGAGAATATGATATGTATTAGAAGAAAGAACTATATTAAAATGAGCTTATTTTTATCAGAAGAAAATGGTTATTTTAAAACAGACGTGTGTCCTTTTATAATAACAGAAGCTGAAATATAACTGTAATTTACAACCATAAGGTAAGATTTCCATCTTTATGTGACATGAAAAATGTGCCAAGCCAAGACTTTCCCATAAACAAAATTGCTTTCTTCAACTCACACTTTAATGCAAGATATCAATCATGTGGTAGATTTTATTACTCAGAATTTAGCTCTGTTCTTTGACTGATTGCTTGCAGTCAGCTTGAAGTACAATTGTACATCATCCCTATTATATACGCATCTGAATTTGTGGACCCTTTTTTTATTTTAAAAAGAATATTATAAATGGGAAGAAATACCTGGTGAGGCAGAATTAGTTTGACATTGAGCATTTTAACTCAATGGTGTGGTTTTGATAACGTGTCATTATATATCCACAATAGGTCTGAGGCTGCAGACTTTATGTAAGACTTCAGGGGATAGCAATGGCTCACAGCTATATGAACGAACCCTCTATTCTGATGCCTTTTCTTTCTTCTTTCACATGCCTATATTTGTCAAACAATTCTCATTTAAAATAAAAGCTAGTATTGATAACAATGCAATGCACTGACTACACAGACAATATATTTAGAGGATACATATTCATATATGGCAGCAAGAATATCAAACGTAAATTTTTTTTCATTAATCTACTATAACTTATATGGAGAACTGAAAGCAGTGAAAATGACACTTATGCTATTTGTGGTCAGGAGTTCTTATACTCTGTAAGTAGTCCCAGGTCAAGGGGAGCTACAGTGACCCAAATCATGGACAGTGTGGGGGAGAAAATGTACCCTGTTTTCTCTCTGAGTTCTTTTGGCCAGTCTAATAACCAGACTGGCATGAAATAAATTAACAGGAGAAAATAATCAAATTTTATTACATATGTACATATGGAGATTCTGTAAGATTATGGGACAAAGCAGGCAGTTGAGGCTTATATGTCACCTTGAGGTAAGGTAGGTTAGGGGGAGTAGTAGTAAGTGGTTTGGGACTTCAAAGGGCAGGAAGACAATTCACATGGAGTTGGAAAAGCAAATATTTGGTAAATAATGTTTGCTGGGCAATCTTTAACAATGGGATACAAAGAAGACTGAACAAATGATCCTTGCTAGGTTCTTGTCTACCACACACTAGTTTATATTAAACTATACTTATCTATGATAGCTCCCTTCCTGGATCAGGTTGTCTAAATTCCTTTCAGGCAGTTAGAAGTTAGGTCAAAGATTTTTCTGGAGTCTTTTGTTTCTTAAAAATAACTAGTTTACCTAGGACATCAGAGTATTGTGGCATGAGGAATACCATTGTTCTCTCCTCTTGAAGTTACAACAAGATGAATAGCTATAATCCAAAAAAAAAAAAAAAAAATCTGGTCTAACACACATCCGTGCATAAAAACATTTAAAGATGTGTGAATCGGGGCAAATAGGGAAGGCAGGAAGCAGAGATTGTTTCCACAGACACAGCCCAAAACTCACTGAAGGTCTCAAGGAGAAGGGAGAAATCAGGTTGCTGCATGTGTTCTCTGCATCCCTGAGCATCCCTGACTGAGTGATTAGCATATAACACTGCCGAACCAAGCTATCTATCGGGGCAGAGACTGAACACAAAAGTACAACAGCTGTGTTTTATCAGCCACCACTGCCAAGCAGAAAACAAAGCCATGGAAGCTGGCCATATCCCCCCATCCTCCCAGAGTTAGCAGCAGGTCTCAGAAGAAACTGTAGCAGTGAGTGTTGGGCTACAAAGCAGAGTATTTACATCCCCGAGAATGAAAGCGACAGCTTCTCAACAGCAGATGCACTCTGTGGCTAAACCCAGGACGGGGTAGAGATACAGAGTCAAGGCAGTTGAGTCTTGAAGTAGCCATTACTGGCAGGAGAACAAAGCCGCAAACATACAAGCAGCCTCTCCCACCCATCCTACCCCCACCCACTGAGGCAGATCTTAGTGAGCACTCCTGAAACACCTCAGGCAGTTCAACACTACATCTGGCTGCACTGGGACTTCAGTGGCTCAGAACCCCATCACACACCATATTCTCCCATGAGGTTGGAGCCGTGAGACTAGTCACAGAGGAGACACCCACCTCCCGAGAAAATATAAGGCACTTTCTACCACCCAGCAGAGATCCAAGAAGCCTGAGCCATGTAAGAGGCCTATATTCCCTTCAAATTATACCTACTGGAAAACAAAAGAAAAACCTCTTCTTATTAACCTGTCTAAGAGGCATCACTCTTTATAATAAAATTAAAAATAAAGCAGAGTTCATTCCTAAAAATACCTAGGCAGAGAAATAATCCATCAATACCATGAGCAACCAAGGTAACAAGACAGCTCAGAAAGAAAATGAAAAATCTCCAGAAAATAAATTTAAAGACAGAAATATATGACTTAAATGGAAGAGAATTCAACATTGCAGTTGTGAAGAAAACTCAGCAAAATTCCAGAAAACTCAGATAGGCAGTTTATGAACTCAGAAATAAAATCAATGAACAAAAGGAATACTTTACCAAAGAGATTGAAACTTTTTCGGAGCTGAAGAACTCAACAAAAGAGATTAAGAACGACATAGCGAACTTAGGAAATACAGGTGACAAGATAGAGGAAAGAATTAGTGATATCACATACGGAAATCTGAAAATGATGCAGATGTAAGAAGAGAGACTTGAGAATAAAAAGAAAGAAAGAAAGCTACAAGAACTATATGACTCCATCAGAAAGAGCAACATAAAAACAATGGGTATACCAGAAGGAAAAGAGAGAAAGAAACCTATCCAAACAAATAATCGACAAGAACTTCCCACACCTGGATCCTTGAATCTAAGGAGCAAATAGAACACCTAATTATCTCAATCCAAAAAGGCCTTCTCCAAGGCACATTACATTAAAACTGTCAAAAAATTAATGACAAAGAAAGAATTCTCGAGGCAGCAAGAAAAAAGAAGATAGTAACCTATAAAGGAAATCTCATTAGATTATAATCAGATTTTTCAGTAGAAATTCTACAAGCAAGAAATATTGGAATCAAATATTTAAACTATTGAAAGAGAGAAATAATCAGTCAAAAATAATTTATCTATCAAAGTTATCTTTTACATATGAAGGAGAAATATACACCTTTCTATACATACAGAAACTGAGAGAATTTTCCACCACATTTCTGCATTATAGGAAATACTAAAGGGGGTTATTCTACCTGAAACAAAAAGACAAAAGTATACAAAACTATGAGTAAGATGATTAACAGACAGAAGCAGGAAATTGCAACCTTTCTTCAGAATAGAGTATAATATACAAATATTACATAATGGCTAAATAAGGTAAAAACATTTAGAAAGAGAAGAAGACAATAAGTATTGAAACTCAGAAGTAAACTCACTGCATAAATAGGAATAATTTGTGTCCCTCCCCCCACAAAAAAAAAAAAACAGAAAGGGGAGGGGATGAAGGTCTGAATTTCCAAAGGGGAAAGGAGGTAAGATGCGCACAAAAGAAAAAAGACTACTGTATATGTTAAAACTTTCTTTTATGTAAACTTAGTGGTAAGCACACCAAAAAAAAAATACAGAACTGAGACATGTAACATAAAAAAGGGGAACAAATGGGAAAATCATAAAATAGCACCAAACTAAAATAAAAGACAAAACACGAAAGCAAAGAAATGATGGAGACACCAAACTACCAGATAACAAAAGATAGAATGGATGTAGGAAATCCTCATATATCAATAACTACCTTAAATGTAAATGGACTGAGCTCACCAATAAAAAGACAGATTAGCAGATTGGATCAAAAAGCAAAACCCAACCATATGCAGCCTTTAAGAGATACATCTTGCTGCAAGGACAAATATAGACACAAAGTGAAAGAATGGAAAACAATACTCCAAGCAAAAGGCATCCAGAGAAAAGTAGGTATAGCCATACTAAAATCTGACAAAATAGACTTCAAGACAAATAATTTTTGACAAAGGAGCCAAAAACATACAGTGGAGAAAAGAAAACCTCTTCAATTAATGGTGCTGGGAAAACTGGAAAGCCACATGCAACAGAATGAAACTAGACTGCTATCTGTCACCATATACCAAAATTAACTCAAAACGGATCGAAGATTTAAATATAAAAAATAATAAACTGCATAGAAGAAAAAATAGATACTAAACTCATGGACCTTAGTCTTAACCCTTCTAGTAAAGGGGCTAATATCCAAAATATATAAAGAAATCATAAAACTCAACAATCCAAAGCAACCAATTCAATTGAAAAATGAACAGAGGATCTGAACAGACACTTCTCCCAAGAAGACATACAAATGGCCAACAGACATATAAAAAGATGCTCGACTTCACTAGCTGTTAGGGAAATGCAAGTCAAAACCATAAGAAGATACCACCTCACACCTGTTAAAATGGCCATTATCAACAAGATAAGCAATAACAAGTTCCCCTCAATAGATGATTTGATAAAGATGTGGTATATATATACAATGGAATATTATTCAGCCATAAGAAAGATAGAATACTGACAACATGAATGGATCTTGAGATAATCATCCTAAACAAAATAAGTCAGATGGAAGAAGTTGAGAACACTCATATGTGGGCTATAAAACTGAAAGCAATAAGTGAACAAGACAAACAAAACAAACAAATTCATAGACACAGACAAAAGTTTAGTGGTTTTGAGAGGAAAAGAGGGGAGAGGGAGAGGTAGATAAGGGTAAAGGGGGTCAAATATATAGTGACAAAAGGAGATTTGACTTTGAGTGATGAATACACAATGCAATACAGAGATGATGTACTACTGAATTGTATGCTTGAAACACATAATTTTATTAACCAATATCACTCCAAAAAAATTACATTTAAAAAATAAAATATAATAAATAAATAAAAACAACCTAAGACTCTTTGAAAGTCAAAAAAGAGCTCTTAATTATAAGACTCTTTCTGCCTAAATTTATAATAATAATGAATCAGAATGATGGTGAAACAATGAGCAATTTTTCCTTGTTTCTCTTAGATGGCTACATAACATGATAAATAAATAAATAAATAACCAGCTTTACTGAATCAATGTCCCAAAGAGGCATATTTTGAAGTGGCAAACTCTGCTGCCCTTCATCAACTTACCATGAATTTAGTATTCCTTAGGCACAGCGATGCATATTAAAATTAAGATGTGGAGCCTTGACATAAAGAGTTCATAGCTAAAGTTGCCATAAAATTTACAGTCTATTTCTAGGTAGGAAAAGTATGAAGAATTTCTAGTGCTGTCCTTTACAGAGCCAAATGGGGAATAATATTTGCTGAAGTCATGGCAGATATGCAATCCTACTGGATTCCAGCTGCCTACGAATAAGTAGAATACTTTAAAAACCTTTTAACCTATCTGTGATGAAAAATTCATGCTGGTTTAAACTTCCTTCGAACTTTAAATTAGCCACTGCAGCACATTCAGCTGCACAGCCCAGTAGTCTTAAAACCACCAAATGCTAAGAAAATAAGCTCTGTGATTCTTAAAATAAATAAATAGATAGATAGATAGATAGATAGATAGATAGATAGATAGATAGATAGATAGATAGATAGATAAATAACTGAGCCTACTTATGAGGCTTTCCTTCTCCTCAGCAAAATGCTTAATTTCTAGGGCTGCCTTAGTTGTCATACTGCTGGGTGTGATTTTTGTTATTGAAAATAAAATATAAAAGCCTAATCCCAATGCAATCAAATTTAACTTGGGATAAGTGACTGAGAACCACACTCAAATGCTTAGAAGTGGAGATACTTTTAGATAACTTGTCTCTACGTAATCCCTTCTTAAATGTGCTTATACAGATGAGCCTCTTCTCCATGGTTTTACATTAATATTCCTTTATCAACTCTAAAATGAAATAAAAGAGCTGCTAAACACACTTCATTATTGTTTTGAGAAGCTGGGTTTAAACATTTGCGTTGTGAGGCATCACAGGCTCAGTGTCTGCGTGATCAAGTGTTCAGCTTTTCTTAAGGCCAAACTCTATCAAGCTTAACTTTCAGTTATGTAGAAATTTAGGTCCAGATCCCTAAAGCTGCCTTTTCCCCTCTCTAAGTAGAAGTAAAGAAATTGTTCTCTAAACTAATTTGGTAAGAAATGCATTCCTTCTGGTAATTTGACACTTCTTTAAAATCCTGACCTTTGTAAGAAATTACTTTATAGTACATTAGTATATAACCCAGTATTAGCCACAGGATGAGGTTTCCACAACAACGAGTTTACATAGTCAAGTTCCACCTTGGAAAATCATCTGTATTATTAGCTCTTCTTAGTACCATATGTTGTTATATTCAATTTAACCAGAGTACTGTGGGATTTTATCAATGTTTGGAACTATCACATGGTCTCATAAGGGTTATCTGTGGTAAGATATGATCTAGAGATTATTGAAGTTAGTATCTGTTACATAGGAAGTGCTCAATAAATATAAGGAATACGCTGTGCCTTTGCTAACTATAATGAATAGTTTAATGCATATCTCAACACCAAAAAAAAAATCTACCTTGTCTATTTGGTTTTTGCGAAGATTATAAATAATACTATTTGTAGCATATTTATGTGTCAATGTGTCAAACACTGTACTAAGACTTAACACATATTTCAGCAGATGTATAAAAGACCTAAACAGTGCCCACTATTCAGAAGGAACTCAATAGTAATACTTACTATTATCTGTCTATATCACACATTTTGTAATGTGAACTGACTTGCTTAGAATTACCTAGTGCCACTGTGAATCAGTTACATTCTGCACTGCATAAAAGCATACTATGGTGAAGTCCCACATTATGTAAGCCAAGTATACTTACCAAGTACGAATTAGCCAAGTACTAATTACCAAATGGTGTATGTAATTAGATTTAACCTGCAAAGCTCTGTGTTTGGTGTAAGTCTCTAAATAGGATACGCTTGTATAAAAGTATTCTTGTAAATGCACAATAGAATTATAATAATAGTAGATATTTGTGCTGTTACTCCCATTGTCTAGATTGAGCAAACTGAGGCCAGGAGGGTTTACGTTATTTGTCCAAGAACAAGCAAGTACTAAGTGGTATAACAGAGCTTCAGATTAGCAATGCCCAACATGCCAATCCTGGAACTTAACTACCATACTATTCTGCTTCCTGTTTTTTGAAACAGTAGTATAATTCAAAGGACAAAGGCAAACTTCTAGACCTTGGAAAAATTCTCAAATATTTTATTATTTTAAAAAATTAACTTCAGAAAACATTAACATCTTTATAATATTTGAGGATTTCTTATCGGAAGGCAAATTGTAATGAAAAATATTATTGAAGCAGTAATGAAGTAGGCAAATGCCACTTATTCCTATTTCCTAAGAGGCCCATAATAAATATTAATAATAAATTCCAATACACTCCCACTGTGTCTAAATGTTGCCTTTGAGTCTCTGTCAACATTGTGCTCCAGGCAGCTCCTCAAACAGTGAAGCTAATACCTAGATAAAACCTTTTCCAGTCCGGGCCTTCCACCCTCCCATTTCTGTTAATAGACTGGGAGGCATATATTGACATTTATTCAACTAACTTGTTGTAGGTCAGCCGTTTCCCATACACTGTACTAAATACTGGTACTATAACAATAGCAATTGAAATATTTGCCCTCAAGGAACTCACAGGCTATCAGGAAAACAGACTGAAAAATTAAAAATCAACCTATACTATGCTACTGAAATCCCATAATAAAAGCAAAAATACACATATAGAGTGATAAGGAAATTAATCAGATATCAGAGTGTAAGTGGCTATAGGGAACAATTCTCTACATTTGAGCTAATCTTCAAAACCTAAGTATGTTCAAGGCAAAACTATGAAGAGCAGATCATCTTAGGCAGAGGAAACAGCATACAGCAGATTGCTTAAGAATGTATGAAAATGTGTATGGCTGGAAAAGTGAACAAAGCTGGATTATGAAGGACTTTGTTTGGCTTGCTAGAGTCTGTCTTTTATCTTGAAAGAGTTGGGGCAACATTTAAGCATTTTAGAGGTACATGACAAAATCACTTGTTTTATAAAGTTCTCTGGCTGTGCTGTGGTAGAGCCATTGGAAGGAAGCAACATTTGAGTAGAGAACTTTTCTGAGACTAGACCTGCAATAATCCAAGTGAAAAATTATGAAAACCCAAACTAAGATAATCACAGTAAAATGGAGAAGAGAGGGCTGATTAGAAAAATATTGAAGAAGTAGACTTTATATGACTTTAAAATTAATTGGAAGTGGTAGCATGGGAATAGGAGGAATCTATGAGGAACCCTAGATCTCTGGCTTGGGCAAACTAATGTATGCTGATTTCATTTAATAGATGAGGGAACACAAGTGAAGTCAGGATCTTGAGTGGAAAGTGATGAACTCATTTGGGGATACATTAAGACTAACCTAGTAATAGTGCTTCCATATGGAGTTGTACACTTTGCAGTTCAAAAATAAAGATATGAAGCACAGAAAATAGTACATCTGATACTTAAGTGATAGTTAAAAATGGGCACAGATCAACTCATCCAAGGAAAGTACGTTTAGAGCCAATAAAAGCTCCTGCTTTAAACTGTAGGAAACAATGAGACATAGTAGTTGTGATAGTGAGAACTGGAGCCAGATTGCCTAGGTTCATATAATAGTTTTAACACTTATGTGTGTAATCTTGAGGAAACTACTTGACTTCTCTATGTTTCAGTGTCCTCGTGTGTAAAATATGGTAATAATAGTATTTATTTCATAAGGTAACTTTGAAATGTTAACACATGCAAAGGTTTAGAACATCGCCTGTCACAGTAAGCACATAATAAATGTTAGCTATGGCAATGATGAAGATGACTGTTGGTAAAAAATATATATATACAGTTTTTCCTCACTCTTAAGACATTTCAACATAGAAAAGAAACACAAACACATCTATAAAATAAATAATAATAATTAAGGGTTAGATGACTAATATTAAAAGAACGTTATGGTCTCAACTGCTCAGTGAGTACTGGGATGAAGGGAGAAGTTGATAACTTAGTGGCAATCAGGCTGTATCTGAAGAGGGACACAATAATCATTGGGACCAAAAAGATGTATTTCTTAGGGTGAACACCCTAGAAAGGTGTTAAAGACAAATACTACCTGATAAACAATTTTGTTTAAGGCCGGTCCTGCCCATAAATTTCATTTCTGATGTGCTACAAAAGATTCAGTGCAAAATAAAGAAAATCTCAAAAAGCATAATGCCTTGAATACAGACAGACTATCCTGTAAAAGGGGGAGTTGACATTTTTATTATGATTCACATAGATCAAACCCAGGACACTAGGTAGAAGTCATAGGAGACAGACACACAAGAGAAAGCACCTGAAATAAACCTATCCCTGGATAAGAGTGAGCAGTCTTGGAAGGTAACATATAAATGCCCTTTTACTTTAGGTGTTCTAGCAAAGTTTGGCTATATTTGTTAGAAATTCAATAGAAATAATTCAAACATCAACTTCTTGAAGTGAATAGATGAATCTTTAAGAACTTTTTCAATTTTGATATTCTGTGGTAACTACAATAGTTGATATCTTTAATATGCATGGAAGGGACTGGGGTTACTAAAGAAACTATTACTTCCCAGTATCACCACTAACTAGTATCAACAATAACTAGTATTATCTCTAACTTTTCTTTTTTTCTTTCTTCTATTTTTTGTACCTCCAACTTTAAAGAGAGGCTAAAGAACTCTCCTAGGGTCTCATAGGAAACACTGTGAAAGGGGCTTACTCCTTCTCTCTCAGGACAGATAAAATCCCCACTGATATCTTTAGTAAGTCCTGCAGGTTGAAATGACTTGCTCTAATCTGATTTTACTATATTCTGGAGAAGTTCTCTACTTAAAACAGTTGGCAGTTTTATGCTGATTCTGGCTCATTTTCTGCCTGTTACAGGGAAGAATAAGATTTAGTTTTGTTGTCTGTTTTCAAGAAAATCTTTAGTTTGTTTCCCTCTGTCATACAAAATTGATAGTACTCAAAGTAATTAAAGAAAAGTCTAAGGCATGACTAATATTTTTACACAATTACCACTCTTCAAAGAAACTGTTCTTTTTCCTCAAACAAGTATGTAATTAATCAGCTACAGGAATTATTTCTATATCTTATCATGCTAAAGATTTAATTTAAAAGAATATTTTGTGGAAGGATTTCGTGGTAAGATGATAAAATGTCCATTCCACTTGTTTTAAGTGCACTGTTCTCAGCCATGCATATCAGTTAGGTAACTAAGAAGCCATATGGCCACCTTCACTATAAAGCAGCTTTCTTTAAGCAATGATAGTTACTACTGCCTGTCCAGTGAGATAATTTTTTATTATTGTTTCCTACTGAAATTAGATGCTTCCACACAAAGCTCAATCTTCATCATCCTGTGATTATCACAGGGGTTGGCACCTGTCCAGGTTATTCAAGGTCCTATAAGTTCAGAAAGATTCTCAGACATCAAAAAATTATGTGTAATGTACATGACAGATCCCATTATGATGATCAGGAAAAAATGACTTAGATTATACACCATAGTGATAATATGGCAACATGGTATCACCAGTGTATTCAGGAATTTTACTAATTGATCCACAGTTGACACCATTATTTGCAGCAAGAATAGATATGGCTTATAAATACAAAACACCTAATGCTGGGCTTTTCAGAATAGCCGATTTGTTTCATAAACCAAATTCATAAGGTTTACATATGGTATGTACATTCACTATTATATCTTAAATGTATCCTATGTCAATGAGAGAATTTGTCTTTTCTTTCTTACCACTCAATAGCCTTTCCTTCCTCAAACTAGCTTATGATATGTCCCCACTCTACTCCAACCAAATACACACACACACTCTCTGCCTCTCTCTCTCTCTCTCTTTCTCTCTCTCTCCCTCCCTCCCTCCCTCCCTCCCTCTCTCTCATCTAGTTTGCCTAATATAACCCTACCACTCAAAGATCTCACTGGCTTGCTCATCATCAAATGAACTACTAAAACAAAGGGACCATAGTAATTGCTCAAATTAGAAGCCTGCTTATAAGATAATGATGGAGCTCCAACCTCAGCCATGGATGTTTTAATTGGCAAACTACCCGATTTCTGTTAAAAATATACACCCAAAGCTGCCCCTTTAACTTAAAATATATGTGTAACAGATCCCCTCCTCTCATCACCCTTCTGGACCAAAAAGATGTATTTCTTAGGGTGAACACCCTAGAAAGGTGTTAGGCTTGGAAACTTAGATTTGGCCACCTTTAATTGGATATTTAATTGTACAAGCTGGGTTCTGACTTCATTCCTCGAGCTTCCAGTTGGTTTTGCCCAATGAGAGACATTAGCAGAGAATCCAGAGAGTAGGAAGGGAGTGATATTGAATATTTCTCCCACTGGCATTCTCCCTGCTGGTTGCCATGGTTTGGTAGTGTCTCTCTACCAGATGCTACAGCTCCTGTCAGGCAGCCCTATTAACTCTTTTTCTGTTCTGATAATTTCCCTCTTTCCTTACCCCTTCATTTTTCTTTCTTTTTCTGTAGGCTTCAGAGAATTGGTCTATCCCTAGGTGGTTCCCGAAATCCTGCCCTGACCTTT
>NW_006442512.1:10248840-10271750 GCF_000325575.1 Pteropus alecto | reverse complement strand
GATACAATAATCTTTACCCAGTTTTTTATTCGGTATTTTCTTTTATTGATTTGAGAAATTATTCTCCTATTCTGGTTATCAACCTTTTTTTTTTAGTTGTATGCATTAAAAATGTTTACTCTTCAGCTTGCTTCAAACTTTATGATATTTTTTGTGGTAGAGATATATATATAAATATAAATTTTAAGTTGGTAAAATATATTAAATATTTTCCCTTTGTCCTTCAAGAAATTCTTCTCTACCCAAATTTTATCAAAAGATTTTCCTATAATTCTTTTTAGACTTATAGATTTGCTTTTCTAAATAGGTCTTCAATTTATTTTTACATAAAAATAAAATATAAATAAAAATTAAGTATCTTAGTTTGTTTTCCCACCTGGTTAACAAACTAACTGTTTTAGTACCATTTATTGAATAAACCATCCATTCCCAGTATTCTATGAGGACTAGCTATTTCCCTGTCTTTCCTATAGTTATTATGTCACTTTTTTTGCCTTAATCAGACTTAACAATTCTTCTATTAATTCCAATCACAAGAGTGTTGGCTCATATTACCCTCATGATATGTTTTAAAATGAGAATAAAGTGAAGATAGAAAAGGTATAACGAGTTAGTAAACATAATAATTAGAAAGGAAGAAAGAAAATGAGATAGGGAGGGAGGAAGGAAGGAAAGAAGGAAGGAAGAAAAAAGGTGGGCAAGGACTTAGAAGTCTCAATGAGAACAAAGATTCAGTTAAATCTGGGAATAGTAGTCAAAGTAGTAGGCTAAGAAAACACTGTTTCTAAAAATTTTAGAAAAATAGCAATTCTAAAAGAGGACAATCTAATGTGTGTTCATGGGGCTGAGTTGTTGAAATGGCATAAAAGGTGAAGGTTAATGGGGTTAAAGAGGGCAGAAAAGTTAAGCCAAAGATATTTATGAATATACACACCCTGATATTAACATCACTCGGGAAAATATCAGAAATAGCCACCATCATGTAAGAACACACACGAACTCTAACTCCTGCCATTTTCTAATAAATAAGGTAAAAAGATACACATTTCAATAATCAATAGGATCACTAAAATTCACTAATATCTACCACTTTTTGAGATTTTAAAATGAGAGAATAGACACAACTCCACCAAAATTTAAAACATCTAGGAAAGTTGAATAAAGAATAAAATTTTTAAGGTCATAATACACAGCATTTATTGAGTACCTATATCTGCTTCATTTATCAAGCAATATGCTTTACATTGCTTAGCTCATCCAAAATTGTAAGTTGTAGGGCAAAGAATCAAATTTAAAACTGATATACCACTAAAACATAGCTCTCTGATACTTTCCATATATATCTACTTTCGTCTACAATAAAAATTTTACAGAATAAGCTTAACACAATGTTTTGATAAAGAGAAACTTGCTATTAAAACATATTTCCATGTTGCCTTACAAACTTATTTTACTCAGGAATACATCAGAACAAATTGTAGCATTATCAAACCTATTCACGGCAAAATTTTTTTCATATTAAACCTCTACTGAACTTTTCTCTAATTAATTAAAAATCTCATCAGGAGATAACCTTTACTTTGACATAGCAACTTTCAAAACATATTATTGAAACTCCATTTGTTACATATTCTAATATCAAGAAAGAAAAGTTTAGAATAGAAATAAAAGGCTTGAATTAATTAGTCAACAATAATTAATTAGACATTTATCCAAAGTGAGATTTAAATTCTCTTTATTCTCTTGGCTTAATGCCATATTTTGTTTGCTTAATGAGAATTCTATCATCTGTGAAGTTTATGATGAATTTAAAATTCTAGCATTTAGATGCATACGTTTATTCTGATAATAGTTGGCAATGACAGTAATTATCCAGATTCTGTATAATTTGGGTAGAAATTAAAAAAAATACTACTTAATTCTTTTCTAAAATATATGTTAAGAGGATTTAAGTATCTAACCTAAATTATGTCAGTTGTTCTATTAAATAAACATTTGGTAAGTTTAGATAAATTTGGGTTGCTTTTCTATGAGTCAGCCTAACTTAGGACAAAAAGAATTTCCCAAAATACATGGAATTCTTTTTACTTGATTTTAAATAACTATTACATAGATGAAATTGCTAACAATTATACAAACAATAATTGAATGAAAACTAGAGAAACTATGCATAAAGATGGTTTGCTATAGCTATTTGATCTCACAGCAATTAATATCACTTGGTTAATACCTTTAATGTTCTGTTTAAGCACTTAAAGTTTTCCCAAGTGACTTTCCCCCTAGATATTTATGTTTCAGGAAGTATTTTCCCTAGATATTTTAGATGATTAAATTCCAAATTAATTTTCAGTTTCAATCAGTTTCTGCTTATAAATTTTGACTTCGCTATATCCATTTATATTATTCCTCTATCTTCAATGGTGTTGGAACATAACATGAAATCAAGAGCTATTGCAAATTCAATTAATTTTATTTAGGCTTGTTAATACGGATATAAATTAAAAGTAGGATGACTCAAAATTTAGAATTAATTCTCCACTTAACTGCTGTCAAATCAATATGCTCTAACTACTTTTTTTGTTTTAGTTTTACAATCTTCTGACATTTTAATCTATGCATAAGGGTATTAGTTTATTAGAGCTGTTGTAACGAATTACCACAACTTGATGGCTTTTTTAAAAAAATAAATTTTTTTCTTCTCACTGTTCAGGAAGCTGGAAATCTAAAATCAGTGTTGGCAGACTTGTTTGCTTCTTGAGGTTTTGAGGAAAAATCTATGCATGACTCTCCTAGCTTCTGGTTGCTACAAGAATCCTTGGAATTCTTTGGCTTGTGGACACCACTCCAGTCTCTGCCTCTGTCTTCAAAGGGCTTTATCCCCTGTTTTCTAGTAAAGACAAGATTTATTGATCTTAGGGCCCACCTACCTCTTTTTTTTCTTTTCTTTCTTTCTCCCTCCCCTCCCCAACCCCTTTCGTCCACCCTCCTGCCCTCCCTCCCTCTCTCTCTCTCAGCTAGTTTCTTCCTTAATAGTAATTTAGCATGCTCTCTTTTTGAGACATTATCTATTTATATTGTTTGATAAATTCATAATTTATAAAGTTTACTTATTTATAATTTCCAAATTATAGTTTATTATGATTTCAGAATTATATAGAATTAACCTCCTACCTTACCCATCTTTCCTTATAATTCCTTCTTTTCACGAAATTCTATTTAATGGCCTTATCCAATGGATAGTTTCTACTACAATTTTACTCTCTTGGGGACCTTTAATTTAATTATATCTGTGAAAACTCTTTTCCAAATAAATTCACAATCACAGGTACCAGAGGTTAGGATTAGGGCAAATCTTTGTGGGGACTACGATTCAATCAACTATAAATGCTTCATTACAGATTATTTTAAACTAATTTTTCAAATGAAATGAGATATCTGAGATCAAACACTTTACTAAATAGTATAAAACTATTTTTACTAGAATTCTTTCCACCATCAACTTTGTATAAATTACTAACCAAATCAACTTGTCCTAAGTCATATTTTCATAGTCACACTCGCAACATTGTTTCAGATATTTTTTTCATACATTTTGCTAGTTAATTACCACATAATTATTTATCATTTTCTGATTACTTTAAGTTAATGTGATCATAATATCACCTTAGAAGTAATATTCTCTTTTAAAGCAGAGAACATGACCACATTTCCACTACTTTTCACAAATTAATAAAATATTAATCTATTACTTAGATTATCCTCAGTGATCATTTATCCCTATGCAGAATTGAATTATCATCCAACTTAATATTCAACCAATGATGTACATATTTGACATTGATTCATTTTATTAGCTATTTTCTGATTTCTGAATATAGAATTTGGAATTTTTTTCTTTAATCATTCATCCACAAGAATAATCAATAAACCTCTATTATAGACCAACCAAAGAGCCAAAGAGATAATTAATAAAAAAAATCGGTAAGTGGCATCTAAATAATAAATTAACGGCTTAAAATTTAAACCTGTGGGGGAAAAATTGAGTTATATTTTGTATGCTCTACAAATGAACACCAAATTTCTTTAGCTTGAAGTGTGATGTTTAGTATTCCTAAGGGTATAATGATATTAATATCAAAGTAGAGGACTTTGGAGGAGAAAATGTAACTGAAAGATGTAAGAAACCATACAACTTTTCAGTTCTTTGGTTGGTGTATAATAGAGACATATTGATTACTCTCAGGGATGAATGATTGAAATAAAGATATAAAGAAAATCAACTTACTGCTTGGTATGTAAAACATTTATTTGACAATTTGCAGACAAATTAACATGGCTGTGGATCCATTTTTTATATATTCACTGCTTTCAGTCAATAAGCCAAAAAATAAAAAATAAAAAGTAAAGAAATCAAACATCCAATTAATTTATCTACATAAAACTAGGGAAATTTGACTGTTCTGTTTTCCATAATATTGACAAAATGATTAGCTATTTTTCCGTCAACTAATCTAATCCACTAAATTTTCTGATTTACCCTTCAACGTAAAACCACAGACTGGATTTTGTCATCAATAAAGCTCTTATTATCCATGTTAAAATCTGAAAAAATAAGGAATAAAATAAGCTTTTTATAAAGCAATTTTTTTCAGCCAAGGAGTGTCTTTTACTTTGATTTGGGGTTCACTGTTTTTATATTAAACTTGTTTTTTAATGAAAAGTTGATGAAAGAAGAGAGTAGTTGTGTTCATAGTGGTGGGTAATTTCTAATGACCTTTCTTTGTGACAGTTTCCCATTCTTTTTAATTTTAAACTACATTCAAATATAAAATACAAGAATCATTGTTTTAGATCACAAAAAAAATTATAAATCTAAAGGAAATGTTAAAAAATAAATTATTATCCTTACCTTTTAGAATTGGTGTAAGAATTATGAGTTCTTACCTATAATGTGTTTAGAATGACCAGCACATAAAAAAACACTACATGTGTTTGTATTTATCATCATTATTACTCTGAAGACTAGAAAAGGTTAAGAATCACTAGCAAATTCTTAGATTTCCTGACTGAAGTATACATTACTAAATGTTTTTTAATTTTTTTATTTTCCTTGTAAAGCCCCCAGAAAAGTTATGGCATTGTCTGTTAAAACTCGTGTTTGAACATAACTAAATAATAGTCCAGGAGAAAAGTCCAAGGAGATTTTTCTAAAATTAAGGGCTTCTATTATTTAACAGAACAAATTTAACATATTAGTTAGCAAAATAATTCATTTTAAAACAATAAATATGAATGCTGTAGTGTGAGTTTATGGCTCTTAAGGCAGATCCAATTTCTTGAAATAAAATATATACTTAAAAACAGAATTGGTTCAGCTACATGTTAAAATGAAACAGCATAGTGCCTGTGGCTCTCTGAACTCTAATCATCTTGGCTTCTATGAAAAGATAATTGAATTTCTTATCTAAATATTGGATATTCCTCACCGACTAACTAAAAGTCAAAATTCTTTTCTGGATAAAACTTTAAATTACCATGTATGATCTTGGGTAAATGACTCAAAGGACCACTATAAATTATATGTTAAAATAACTTTCAGATAATCTCAGTTACTTTTAAAAGTATGAATGTGAAAATCTATACTTAGGAATCGAGAAATGGTTGGAAATCTAGCATTTAAATTAGAATTGACTATTTCTCAATGTTTAGCTGAGATTCAGCAAATTTTTACTGTCATGGGATTATTTAATATTGAGTAATTTATATCTTGCAATTGCTATTTAAAAATCTTAGATGATATGGTCAGGATTTTACAACTTTCAATATTCTATACATTTATATTTCCAGATGTAGAAATAAACAAAGACTACCAAATGAGAAGAAGCAAAGTCTATTCTGAGTCTGCTGTAGCAAGGTAATCGACCACCACTATCCCTTGCATTTGGCAGAAATTCAAAGGCAATCAGGAGAGTGTAAAAGCTTTCCAGTGGGAAAAGGCAAAGCTTCAGGTATGCCCCGATTGGAAGCTATTGGCATGAGGAAACTGGAGACAGGCTAAGTAGAAGTGGGGCATCCTACAGGATTGGTTAAGGAAGCATATGTGGTTGGTCCTAAATTTAAAATGGGGCAAAAATTAAGGAAGCTGGCAGTTATTGATTAAGCTTTGCCATTCAGAAATGACTGCTACAGAGATTATATAGTTTGGCTTCCATGCCTGCTTGCTACAAGGTTGTGGGTCAAAGTTCTCTATTTATTTATGGTCTGGTCATTGTCTATTTGTATTTTATTATAAAGTTTTTTCTACTTTAAGGTACAACATTAATCTAAAGTAAAAGCTATTCGATTTATTAAAACCTTGTGATATTTATTTATGTTTCACCTATAAATTAAAATGTAAAATAAGGTATGAATTTTCTCTTAGAATAGATCAAAATATTCAAATATAACTCAAAGATCTTCCTTCAATATCTCATAAAATAAAAAGTTAGGTTGCTAATTAGTCAATAAATATTTAAATACTTAAAATAAGGTTCAGAAAATTATCACTCCAAATATAATGATACTATCTTTATTGCCCCAGATTAGTCACTCTTCCATCTCAGTCACCTCTGGTTGCTAACTCATATGCTTAAGATAGGATTCTTCATATTCTGCTCTGACTCCAGATTAGTACAAGGCTCCCGATGAGGTCACTGAACCACTAGACTTTTGGACCTCTCCAGCTGCTTCTGTTACCAACATTCTGGCGTCTGCAGAAAAGACTTCTGTATCTAATAAATCTCTAAACATTCTACTGACTTAATTTTCCAGTATTTCTTTCTTAAAGATATTCTAGGATATTCACATGTTCATTTTCTCGCCAATGAATATGACAAGTTTTAGATAATATATGAGCAGTACTGAAGTTATTTTGTTAAAATAAATGAAATTCCAAAACATTATTAATCAATAAATACAGCAAAGGCAAAGGCTGTTGAAAAGTATTTATTAAAATTAGTAACATTTCAAAAGTTTATCCTGAAAGCAGAACTTGATGAAAGTAACTTCTAAGTTAAATATTGACACCAAAGAACATAAATTGTATTTCTTAACAAAAATTAAACTACAGAATAAAGTAAGTAAAATAAAAAATTTAGAATTCATGTTTCTATTTCTTTCTATTCATAAAACTTTTATTCCACTTGCACATGTTCTTAACAATTGTGCTTGGATGTTTATGAAAATTTTATAAGACATTAAACAAAACTAGCCACAATTTCAAGTTACTTTCCTGTTAATTATTTTTATAGCACACACATGTTAGGTAGCTTTCAAAAAAAAAATAAATGCAGAAACCTAAAAAAAACTAAAAATGCATTTTTTGTTTTATTTTTCTGCTTGATATCCATTAAGTAATGGATATCAAGTAATTCATTTTAACTGTGTTTTTATTTGAACATTTGTGCTTAAGTTGGTTAAAATATTCAAATGCACATAAAATGAGTTCTGTAAAAATAATGAAAACAAATAAATAATAGAAAGAAAAAAATTTCTACTCTTCTCTAGACTAAATGCACTCACAACTTTGTCTAAAAGAATACTTTTGTGGCTATCGTCAAAGGTGTCTACATTGAGATTCCGTATTCCACAGATACACATTGTTCAAAATGTAATATCCATGGGTATCTGTTTTAACCACAGCCTTATAAGTACTTAAAATCTTAAAGTACCCATAAGAACTATATCTGTGATAGGAACCAATTATCTCTGCTCTACCACACCAAGACAAACCCCATTTTGCCTAATTTGAACCCTGGTAAAATGTAGGCTTTTTTTTTTTTTTTTTTTTTTTTGCTTAGACACAGAAACAATTTTAACACAGGCCCTTGTGAAGCAATGATTTAGCAAAAATATTATGTATAAAAGTTCAACATTCTTATTGTGGCCATCTCAAGATGAAAACAACTGTCAAAAAAGTGGATACAGAGGAAATGCACCTCAACATAATAAAGGCTGTATACAGCATGTCCATAACTAACATCATTTTCAATAGTGAGAAGATGAAAGCTTTTTCCCTCAAATCAGGAATAAGATATGAATGCCCACTTTCACTACTCTTATTCAATATAGTATTAAAAGTCCTAGCCAAAGTACTAAGGCAAGAAAAATAAATACAGGCATCCAGATAGGAAAGAAAGAAGTTAAATTCTATTTGCAGATGACCTGATATTAAATATAGAAAACCCTAAAGACTCCACCAAAAAAACCTGTTATAACT
This sequence comes from Pteropus alecto, assembly GCF_000325575.1. Classification (NCBI taxonomy): domain Eukaryota; kingdom Metazoa; phylum Chordata; class Mammalia; order Chiroptera; family Pteropodidae; genus Pteropus; species Pteropus alecto. The sequence goes on along the minus strand of NW_006442512.1, from coordinate 10,263,493 downwards.
TATAAACAAATTCAGGAAAGTTTCAGGATACAAAATCGATATACATCTATTGCAAATAGATGTATGTGACACCAAAAGCAAAGGCAGCAAAAGCAAAAATAAACAAATGAGACTACATCAAACTAAAAATCTTCTGCACAGCAAAAAAAAAAAAAAAAAAAAGACTATCAACAAATGAAAAGGCAACCTACCCAATACAAGAAAATATTTGCAAATCATATACCTGATAAAGGTTAATATTCAAAATATATAAAGAACTCAAACAACTCAATAGCAAAGAAACAATCTGATTAAAATATTGGCAGGAGATCAAATTAAACACTTTTACAAAGACATGCAAATGGATAACAGGTACATAAAAATGGTCTCAGTATTATTAATCATCAGAAAAATGAAAATCAAAACTACAATGAGATACCATCTCATTGTGTTAGAATAGTTATTATCACAAAGACAAGAAATAGCTAGTGTTGGCAAGGATGCAGAGAAAAGAAAATCTTGACTTTGATGATAGGAATGTAAATTGGTGCAGTCACTAGAAGACAGTATGGAGGTTCCTCAAGAAATTAAAAGTAGAAATACCATATGATTTAGAAATTCCATTTCTGGGTATTTATCTGAAGGAAACGAAAACACTAATGCAAAAAGATACATGGACCCCCCATATTCTTTGCAGCATTATTTATAATAGCCAAGACATGGAAACAACCTAAATGTCCTTCAGTGGATGACTGAATAAAGAATATGTGGTACATATATACAATAAAATATCATGAAGAAAATAGGATATGAAAAAAACAATCAAAATCTTATTAAAGCAAGATAAAATATCTTGTTAAAATAAGAGCTGAATAAATAGGAGGGTGGAGGGAATTAATCTTAACGTAAAAAAGAGAATGAAAACATAAATCTCTAAATGTTAACTGCTCTATTTCCTTAATATTAAATATAAAAACCATAGGGGGAAAATATAAATTTATATAGAACTAACATGTATTTTCATAAATTGTAAACAATAAATTCTTTGTGGGCAGTATGGATAACAAATGGTCCACCATGTAAATTTCAGAATGATACAGATGGAAGTCGGGAGGCTGGTTAATTTTCTTCTCCTTCTCCTGCTTTTACTCTTTGGGTATCTTATGTCTACAATGTCAAGCTGCCTCTCAGCCATTGCATTATTAGGTTGCTGTTTTTGTATGACTCTTTACTGAATGTATCAAGTTCAGCAATGGCTTTATCAAAAGCTGCCTTAACAACCTATGTGTCTATCAATGAATGACTGGATAAAGAAAATGTGGTATACATAAACAATGAGATACTCTTCAGCCATAAGAAAGAAGAAAACCCTGCCATTTGAAACAATCTGGATGGACATTTTGCTAAGTGAAATCAGTCAAACAGACGGAAAAATACTATATGATCTCACATGTGGAATCTGAAATAACCAAACTTATAAAAACAGAGGGTCAGATATGTGGTTTCAGAGGTGGGGCGGGGGGCGGCATAAGGATGTGAAATTGGTGAAGGTGGTCAAAATGTACAAACTTCCAGTTACAAGATAAATAAATTCTGGGAGTACAATGTACAGCATAATAACTATAGTTAACAATAGTATATATTGGAAAGTTGCTAAGCGAGTAAATCTTAAAAGTTCTCATCACAAAGGAATACAACTATGTGAGGTAATGTATATTGTAAAATAAATAAATAAATAACATAAACTGGGCCACTTCAAAATTGAGTTGGAGTCACCATCCCAGAAAAACTACTTTGCATATCTTACTCTTCGAAACTTTGAAATGTTAAAACTGGTAAAAAAAAAAAAGAAAAAAAAAACCAACTTTAGAATAGGCCTAAAGCAGTACTGTATTCCAAACAAAGCTAATAGGAAAACAGACATTATAACTATAAAACTGAAAATTAAAGATATTTTTTAGAATTAGTATCACCATGTTAGCTTATCTGTATCTATAGAAATTCTTTTATGATGGTATAATTGGCATAGTTTTTTATTTAAATTTGTAAATATTTTTCTCTAGTACATAAAATACAATTAATTTTATATATTAATCTTTTTCTTACAAATCTGATAAACTTATTTACTAGCTCTAATATAAAGCTAAATAGAAGCAGTGACAGACATCCTTGATTTGTTCCTGATTGCAGGGGAAAAGCATTCAGTCTTTCATTACAATGTTAAAAGTAGGATTTTTATCAAATTGTAGTAAGTTTTCTTCTATTACTGATGTCCTGATAGTTTTATCAAAAATAGAGATTGAACTTTGTCAATTGCATTTTTGCATAATCATATATATTTTTCTTTTTTAGTTTTCTTATTTGGTGAATTACATGATAAATTATCAAATATAAAAACAACTTTTATTCTGGGATAAATTTCTACTTGGTCATGATATAGTCAGTTTATATATTGCTGGATTACATTTGCTAAAATTTTTTAAGGATTTTTTATATTTATATTCTTAAAGAATACTGTGCAGTTGGTTTTTATTATGTTTTTTCTCTGAATTTAATACCATGTTAATACTGACCTCATAAAATAGGTTGAGGAGTATTTAGTCCTTTTCAGTTTTCTAGGGGAGTCTATATAGAATTGGTATTATTTTTCCTCTAATGTTTGGTAGAATTTCCTTTCTGATGTTTGTGTGTGTGTGTGTGTGTGTGTGTGTGTGTGTGTGTGTGTATGTGTAAGACTTTTAATGCAAATTCAATTCTTTAATAGATCTAATTATTCTTGAATGAGCCTTTGATAATTTATATCATTCAAAGAATCTATTTCCACTAAGTAGTTGAATAAATTGGCATAGAGTATTCATAATATTCCATAACTATGTTTTTAATATCTATAGAATCTGTAGTGATATAATTTCTCTTATTACTAATTTGTGTTTTCTCTGTTTTTTCTCCCGGTCATTCTGGTTTGACATAATATGATTAGTCTTCTCAAAGAACTAACAGTTCAGTTACATCATCTTATTCTGTCTTGGATTTGTTTTAAGCATCCTATTCAGTTTCTGTTGATCCATCTTGACCAGAGGCAGAGGCCCTGCCTGGTATGTGTGTTAGTATAATTGATTTAAATCTTTTTCTGAAGAGTCAGAAAATAAATTCACACACATTTAACACATTCACACACATACATATGCATGCATGCATGCAAACAAACAAAACCTAAATAAATTTTCTCACCATATAATGTCTTCTTAGAAGCCTCTAATGCTAACTCTTGGGTCTCTATATCTTACTTGCCCTTTCCATTTAAGCCTGATACCACATTCTGTCACCTCATTTTTCATTTTCCCTCAGAATGCACATTCAGTGCCCTTTACTCCAGGCTAATGTTCAAGCTATCAATATTTATCATACTCCCTCATGTCTATGTCATTTCCCAGAGCCAATGTCTCCTCAAACTGCCCTGTCCCACTTACCCCATAGCCTGGCCCAAATAAGCCTATCTTGACTGTAAGGATTTTGATAATATTAATAAAATATAATGATATTAGGAAATTCTTTAATTCTGAGAGAGACAATATATAATATGGGGAGAGGGAAGGCAGGAAGAGGGAGTATGAGAACACAACCTCAGAGGTAAAAATCCAGAAATACTATTTTTCAACTAAGGACAATATAATTTAATGTAACTTTTTATTCTCTGTAAGTTCCATTACTAAAACAGTTTTTAAATGTCAAACTTCTTGTGGAAAAGTTCTGTGATGCTATCAAATCAAAAGAATATGGTCATGCTCGTGATTCATATTCTCTGAAGGAATATTGACTGAAAAATATAAGGTTTTACAAAATCGCTGTCATGTTGCTTGATTATTAATGAGAATATATCCATGTTATATCTGAAAGATTTTTAATAAAATATGTTTTAAAATAAATAATACTCCAAATAGATTATATAAAAGCTATATTCACCTAATCATGCACATGTATGCCTAAATCCAGTTTAGGAACATATGCCTAAAACAGGAAAGAAAATCTATTTATTTTCAAAATGGCTTTTAGAGTTGGTGACTTATTGTATTCAAATGTATTATGAAGACGATTATCATCCTACTCAGTTCTAGATAAATTCAGTGACACTTTCCCAAATTATTTTTAGAAAACATATATTAATCTTAAACAGACACAGGCCCAACCCTCATTAAGAGTATAATTTGATTTTACTTTCCCAAGTTAGCAATGCCCTCTTCTCTGAGCCCACTCGTCCTTTGAAATTATGTCTTTCTGCTTCAGAATGGTTTATTTGATTCTATAGTTTGTTTTGTTTTCAAGTAGTGAGAAATAACTCTCCCCAACTAGATTACGACTTCTTTAAGGGTAGGGAACATAGTTATTTTCATTTTTATCCTTAAGATTTGTCAGGGTGTCTGGCCTATTTTTAGGAACTCAATAAGTATTTACTAAGTTTATAAATAAATTAAAGAATGAATAAACAAAATATTAATAGATTCAATACGAATAGATCCTATGGCTTCACAGAAATCAAATATTAACATCTCTTTTATATAGTATATTGTTTTTAGGATTTATTATTTATATGTGTATATATGCATATATATGTATATTTTTATTCAAGTGTCTTAGCGATACTGTCAATAGCTAATTAGAACTCATTTATTCCTTGTTAACCAAGTCTATGACTCAGTTCCTTCTAAATTATCCATGAAGGAAAGGCACTGGATCTAAAACAAATGTGTCTGAGATTCTACGACCAAATTCTAGCTCTGGGACTATTCTTAGAAAATGGTGATTGTTAATTAAAAAATCAAACCATTCCATTTATTTCATTTTTCAAATTAAATGTATTTGTTTATGTTAATAGAAACTAGAAGATGCTTTGAAATTTTTTTAAATATGTGGCAGAGATGATGCTATATATTCATCTAATTATCTCATTTCTTACAACCACAGCTAAACTTCATTTCCTAGCCCTCTATACCTGAAGGACATCATATGAACAATTCTCACCAACAGAATGTAAGCAGATGGGATGTGTCACTTAACAGCCTGAGACAGTAAACATCAAATGTGTCTGCTCTGTGCTCTTGCTTTTTCTTCCACCTGCATACACAAGGCTATACCATGAATTCTCGATGCTATGCAGATGTAAAAGGTAGCATGTGCTATGGTTACTTTCTGCTCATCTCTATTTTATATTTCTTTGAGTTTGTATGTCTTTATCTATTGATTTACTTACAATAAATTTGCTCTTTTTTGGTGTAGAAGTCTATGAGTTTTGATAAATGCATAAAGTCTTATAACAACCACTTCAACCAAGATACAGGTCAGTTCCACCAGCCAAAGAAAATTTTCCCATGTTGCCCCTGTGTGATCAACCTCTCATACATTCTCAATCCTTGGAAAACATTTTGAGAAAGAGAGAGAAGAATATACAAGAGCCTTTTGTGCCTGACTTATTTCACTTAGCATAATTTATTTTAAATTAATCATGTTACTGGTTTATATCGATAGTTTATTCCTTTTATTGTTGAGTGTTATTTTATTGTATGAATATATTAGAGTTGGTTTATCCATTCACATGGTGAAATGAAGGACATTGGTTGTTCTTATTTAGGGCAATTACAAATAAAGCTGCTGTAAACATTCATTATTGGTTTTTACATAAACACGGACTTCTGTTTCTCTTGGGTAAATACTGAGGAGTGAGATTGCTGAGTCATATGGCACAAATATGTTTAATTTTATAACAAACTGTCTAGTTATTTTCCAAAGTAGTTGTAATATTTAACATTCCCATCAACAATGAGAGTTCAAATTGTTTCACATCCTCGCCAGGAATTGTTAATGTCAGTGTATTGCTGTTTTGTCTTGTTTTAAACTATTCTAATGTGCAGTAACAGTATATCACTGTGATTTTGATTTTCATTTCCCTCGTGTCAAATTATGTTGAACATCCTTTCATATGCTTGTTTGACATTTATATCTTCTTTGGTAAAGTGTCTATTCAAAATCTTTTGCCTACATTTGAACTGGTTGGTTTGTTTTCTTATTTTTGAGTTTTGAATGTTTTTATATATCCACTGACTACATCTGAATTGTAATTGCAACAGGCATGAGATTTCCATCCAGGATGTTATCAACAAACTCTTATACATAAGTTAGGTAGCTTGCTCAGAATGAAAAAGAAAATCATTGTCATGTAAAATATGGCTCTAAAATTCCCAAATAAATTTTTATTAAATAATTTAAAATTAAATAAATACATTTTCCTCAGAGGCACCTCAATAACAAGGTAAATGTAGGACAAATTAAACTATGGTGATTAAATGTGTATGTGGAGCAGGGAGCAACTGGTTCTGGAGTCACTCAGAAAGACAAGGGTTCAAATTCTAGTTATATCAGTTTCTACCTGTGAAAACTCGGGCAAATTACCTAACCTCATCTATAAAATGCAGATATTACTATTGCTATGTGAATTAATGAACTATTCCAAGTAAGGCAGCATAATGACTGTTACATGGTAAGTACAAAGTAAATGTTAGTTGTTTTATATTATTGTTATTATCATCATCATCATCATCATCTAACCCAAGTGAACTAAAATATGGTAATTTTCAGTCAGGCATACCAAGGATTTTGTCTGCATTTAAAGTGAACTTTGACTTCCAGGTATTTAATTTTTAAAATGCATATTTCTTTATATTAATTATCATTAATTAAAAATGAGTATTTTGTGGGGGTAGTGAAGGTGGGGAGATGAGTAGAATAATGCAGAATTTGGCTACTGAAGAAATATTCTTGAGTATTGGAGCAGTAATATTGGTATCTCTGAAATAAAACACTTGGTTTGTAAATAATAGGAAGATTTCAAATTGCTTTGAAATTCTATGAAATCTAATAGTTATAATTAATGGGTCATTAATGACCACAATTGCATATGGATAATATAAGTAAGTGAGTCACTTATTCTAATCCTTAATGATATTGGAACAAAAAGGTTATGTATTGGCAAATTTGTTAGCATTTTCATCACATTTCAAATCTGTTCATGAAATATAATTGCAGCTGCTGCAGAGAGAATTAAAAGATGAAGGCAGTCATGAGCTCTGTAAAACTTAATATAAAAATGTTATCACTCGGGTCTCCCCTCAATGCATATGTACTATGCCTCTGCAATTAGCATTGGCAGTTGATTTTACAGAAATGAGTTGCTGAAAGTATGCTGTGTTGTCAGGGAATACTTTAAGCAGAATAAGACAGAAAATAATAAAGAAAGCAAGGAGGAATAATAAAAGATTTGTAGAATGTGCTTTGATTGCAAACTGGTCACTGCAGAGTGTTTTTGCATTACTCATTATGTTGCTATGTTGCTAACCTCTTTTGACTTAGAAACGATAAATATCTGTAAGACAAAAAAATTCTTCAAAGAGCCTGCTGAAATTATTGGATTATGTGATATAGAACAATTATGCAAATGTTTTTATTATTGCCCCTTTTTATACACCTCTAACTTTATATTTACTTCAGAAGAAAGGGAGAGTGGTTAACATCACATCAGAGAGACAGTTTCAAAGATCTGTCCCCTGTGGTTTTCTAATCCCACTTTCTGTCTCTATAATTCAGGAAGAAACAAAGCTACCTTTTTCATTCCAGTAACTTGACAGTGTCCCTAGCTGAGCAAATAGATAGTAAAGTCAGTCTTAAGTACGTTAGACACAGAATATAGTAGTATATTTTACTTCTGAGATTCTTAATAGAACTTGAATGTGTGCTTGTCTCTAAAGACTTTTCTCCTTTAAAATCTCTTTGAGTTTCAATTCTTCAAATAAAGTCAAATTTTCAAAAATATTTATACTATGAATTGAAAACTACTAAAAAACAGAGGCTGTTTATTGTTATTATTATTTTATATCTTCTGACCTAACATAGTGACACCACAGTCAGTACTCAACAAATATGTAAGGAAAGGGAAGAGAAAGAAGACAGGAAAGGAAAAGAGAATTCCTACTGTGAAATAATAACTAGGTAGAGCACTAGCCTGCATTTTACACCTGTTTCTACTTAAGGAATTTTAAAAGTAAAATTGGACTTTAATTTTGTCATGAAAATGAATCTATTTGAAATTATATAAAACTTACCAAAGCTGAGCCAATATATAATTTCAGGCAGCATTTAGTATTATGTTTCAGTGTCTGTCCTTCGTGTCATTATTCCTAACAATATCATTTGTTGAAACACTGTGATTTCTCTTTTTTAAAAAATAATTTTTTTGATTTTTTTTTTTTTTAAATATAAAAATCACACATGCTCAGCTTGTCACCAAACTCTTATTTTCCTTGCACATGTCAAAGCTAAGAGACACAGTCAGGATTTTGCAGCAAAGAAAGTAGAGGTTTATTTAAAGAAATGGCACCAAGCTCGAAGACACAAGTGAACTAGCACTCAAAGACCTGGCTCTCTAATGGCCTCTAGGGGATAGGTTATATAGGGGAAAACTCATTAGTAGCTGAGGGAATAGGAGGCATTTGATCATTTCATTAGGTCCTGATCTCAGTCATGGAATCATTTTTTGTCTTGTTTCAAGGGATTGCTGGTAGGGTTGTTCAGCCTTCATGGGTATGGAGCTGCGAGATGTTATCTTTAGTTTGACTAAAACTGTTTCTATGGTCAACAGACCTGAGGCTTTGTTCCTAAGACTGTTTGATGCTGACTAGGGCATAATGATTAAGGGAGTAGTCAAGCAGTATGCAGAAGGATAAGGAAAGAAAACGTTAGGTAACTAGTCATATATGAGCGACAAGGGGGAACAAAGGAATAGGGACCCATCCTAGAGACCACCCAAAGAACACCCCAATGGTCAAAGTTATAGCAACCAGGTGTCAATCAAAATGACATCACTTGCCAAACACCTAGGAATGCCTTTGGAACCACCCATCACGGCCCAAATATAAAGCAGACATTCTCGCTTCTGGGCTCTTTATTGCCCTTTTGGGCTCTCTTCCTTTTTGCCCTTCTGTGCTCCCCTTTTTGCTCCTTTTTACCCCTGTGGGTTCTCTTTTTTTGGTGGCCTTTTTGCCCTTTTGTATCCACTTTGGCCCCTTCGCGTTGGTTACAGTGCAGGGACCGTATACCTCCTTGGGGCATACTTTGTTTTTCTAAAACATATTTTTAATAAAACTATTAAATCTCAATGACCTGTGATTCTTCACTGCATCATTTGAGGAAGAACAGAGGAATAATGCTAACTACAGGTCTGTGCCGTCATTATCTCTCTCCTTCCCTGCTATCCTTAGGGAGACACCAAACTCCAATTGGCTCCAAAAGTGACAAAAAGAAGCAAGTGAGCCCAAAGCTGGTTTGAAACAGGAGAAAGAGAAAGGAAAAAAGTCATTTTAAAGAAATGAAGATTTGCATGGTTATAAGCTTAACGTTTGGAAAACATTTAAAACCTATTTTAAATATATATTAAAATATAAAAAAGTATAAGCTTACCCATGAAGGAGAGCAGAATTTGCCATCCCCCAAAAATGCCTCTTTATCTGGCTATTTTTAAGAAACAGCATCAAATATAGAAGAAACTATGTAAACTGAGTAGAGAAATTTACATTTATAAGGAAAATCTCCATTTGTAAGGGTGCCCTCTACTCTATACCAGGAAAGAGGATAACTAAATCTCTAGAAACTCATCAATGGAGAAGGCACTTAAATCTGCATAACATTACCCTTGTTTACTATGCTTTTCCTGGTAACCTCCCTTAACTGGTTTCCCCCAACTTCCTTTCCTCTTTAGCTGTATAATGTATTTAAGGTGGTGGCTTGGGCATTTCAGGGAGTTACTCAGTTTTCCTGAATAGCTCTCTTGTATACAGGATGTATACAGGTTATTAAACTTCTGTTTTTTTCTTCTGTTATTTTTTTTTTTTTAATATTATTAAAGGAGTTCTCTTAGCAGGGTAGAGGGAAAATTAATTTTCCTCTTCTGCACCCAAAACACCCATAATGTTTCCCAAAAAGGATCACTATTCATATTTTGATTTATTTCTTTCTTGAATTTATTTTCCTATTTTAATTATAACTAAGACTTTCTATATAATTTTATATTTTGGCTTTTTTAACAGACATTATGCTTACTTATCTTAATGCCTTTTGTAGAAGATGGTAGCAATTTACATTCCCACCAGGAACAAATGAGAGAAATCTTATCACTTAAATAAAAACATTTTTAATTTTTGCTAGATTGATAGAAATAAAAGAAATATATTTTGTAAGATTTCTATTTTTTTTTTAGAAAATATCATTCTATTTTAGCTTCAAAGATCTACTCATTTTCTAAACTATTCCCTAAAGGCAAAACAGTTGTTAGAGATTTGAATATTTTTTTAAAAATCAAAAATAATTATTTGTTCTATTTCTTTCTAGTTGAAGACTGCTTGATTATTTTGATTATGTAAACAGTATAAACTGGAATAGAAATGTGTGTAAGAGTAAAACTGCTAATGACCCATATTTATAGTAGTTCCACTGTCCATTTTCTTAAAATTTCTCAACATTCTAGCTGAATATGTAGGATTGCTTCTGACTCAGAATGCTAAAGTGGTCATAGAAAACTTATAGAGGTTAATAGGCAAATTCCTTATTCTCAAAAGTCAATGAAAATAATGGGAAAAAGTAAAATTTTTAAATAATTTTAAATAAAAACCTGATAACTGTATTGCAAAATGGTAAAACTTTTTACTCACGGTTAGACCTCAGCTCATTGGATAAACTGGTTATCAATCTGATGCAGGACAGGGTAAATTCTCCCAAGTTGAGGGAGCAGACCAAGCCCTGCACCCAGAGAAGAGAGTCCTTTGGTGGAGGACACATGCCTAAATTAGAGTTAAAAGTATATTAGAAAAGGGATTAACACTCCACAGAGTGTGATCTCCTCTCAGAGGTGGAGAGTGAGAGGGACCCTAGCGTTCAGGGATTTCAGTTTATATATCATTCTTTAGTTCCCATTTCCTGTAATATGGTCATACAATGAGGAAGGGGAAGGGTCAGAGTATGTAGCCTGAAAGTCCTGCGGGCAGTTCCCAGCCTTTAATCCATAAATTCCCCATAGTTTTATCCTTAGGGAATGAATGGTTTTATTTGTGTAGGGCATCCTCTTAAAGATTCTGTTGTTCCTGTTTCCCCTTCACAGGTGTGGGAAATGGGTTGTTAGCAATCCCACCTCCTTTGTTCTGCAGGTGTCTTCTAAGTCTGCCTGCAGGGCTTATCAGCATCATAGTGGTCTCTGAATGTAGCTTGATTAACATTTTAATTCTCTTGACTCCTCCACATTTTAAACATAGTTATAATTCCCAAATGAACTTCAGGATTTAGGAGAATTTTGCTGTGTTTTGTAGAGAGCTATCAATCCAGTGCTGTCCTCTGTAGAGTGAGGATATGAGACCTGTGCTAAGTTTTTAGTTTAGAGTTTTCTTGATTCTGGGTTTTCACATATCTGGTGGATATCACAGAGACACAAATGTCTGAATTCTTGACTGTTTTAGTTTTCAATATACGAAAAAAAAGAATAAAAGTGAAGGTTGAGCCTTCGATAACATATAGCTGTTTCCTGGGACAACTGACATTTTACTAAAGAGAAAAGAGTTATTATTTTGGATTCTAGTCCTGGGTTAGAGTCCCAGCTCTCACATTCTCTCTCACTAAGTAAACTCGAGGCAAGAGAAAGTAATTACTGAAGTCTGTTACACAGGTGAAAAAACTGACTCATTGAAATTAAGAGACTTAATCACTTTCTTCTAATTCACAAATTCAAATGAAATAATTTTTGTACCTATAATTTTATCTATCATATTATTGTAAATATTGTCATTTATATTCTATTACTTGTTTTTGTTCATACATTATTAATATAAATAATGTTACCTATAAATATTAAAGTAAATCTAAGGTATCATTATTATTTAAGTACACCTCTACTAGGCTAAAGGGTCAGAGCAACTGATCTTTGATCAGAGAATCACATATAAGTAAAATTCTTAGTCCTGGCTTTTAATAAATGTTTATATAATTAAGACATTAGCGTAGCTTTGCGTTCATGCATTACGATGCAAAAGACCACATTGCAAGCCTCCAGGGGCTATTGTTGAGAAGACCCCCAATGACACCTTACTAACAAAGAATCCTAAATTGCATACATTGGCTTCAAATAAATGCCATGAACTTTCTGGGAAACTATTCCTATTCAAGAGAGTTTTAAGAAAAATGAGTGCAGATTTTATTATTACATCAAAATGTTTCTTAATAAAGTTGATCAAGCTGTGAAGGCAATATTTCACTAGAAATAATTTTTAAACATATTCTTTTAATACAGATACTTTTTCATCCTTGGATTTCTGCATCTTATTATCCTTTTCCTAGAATATGAGCTACTTGTAAACCACCTCAGGAAAACCTAGTTTAAAAGTTTTACTTCCTAGAAATAATAAGAGGAAATCAGTAGCTCTTGAAATCTCTAAGTTAATTTCTCCAAACTATTCCTTTGGTATGAGACTTAAATCTTAATACAATATCACTCCAAAGATTATATTTACTTCAGTGAATAATATACGTAAGAAATTCCAATTCACATAGAGAAAAGCAGAAATAAAAACTATCTTAAAGATAAAGGAAGATATATATTTTGGCAGTAGCATTACAGAGAGTGCCTCATCAGCAATGAGCATCTGCTTCCTTTCATTATGATTGTCCTTTACAATTTCAAATGATCATATGACAGCAAAGCCATATATTGGAAATTCAAGCGATCAAGTTTTGTAGTTTCTACAAAACTACGGCAATCAATTGTATATAATTTTTTTTTTAAATATTGATAGTATATCAATTTTTAAAAATGAAAATCAAAGAATATTAGGAAATGAGATTTAAATGTATACTATACACATGATTTCTTATAATCAACTTTATTACCCAGTATTTTGATGATTTAATGAGAAGTAAGAAAATGATTAGTAAAATAATTTAAACTATAAGGAAATGAAAAAATATCTAAGCTTATACTATTCACACTAAGTAAAACTAATATAAGAGTTTCACAATGTGTTTGCTAAAAAGATTATCAAAGTTATGTCCTACTTCTGAGGAAAAATTGGGCTTAACTTAAGGAATTTCCTTGATAACCCTGCCTTTTAATTTACCTAAAGCAGTTACACAGTTTTCCTTGTCAATTTGTTTCAGAAGATTTGTTTAAATACTTCATTGTAGAGCATTTTGGCAAACCCACAGAAAATTAGATAATACTTTTTTTTTCCTGATTCTAGAATAGCATGTTAAATCCTAATCTTCCTACATTCTTCCTATCTGTAATTCAGAATGTAATCCATCCAAAGTAGTCACTAGTCACTAGTCACCTAACATGTACCCATCTCTGCACCTTGTTTCATGTGACTTCACACTGTCTGGACTGCTTCCTAACCCATTTGTAACTGTTGAAATTATACTCCATCCTCCAATGCCATCTCAAGAATCCCTTTGACACATAGCTTTCCTACATTTCTTCCCCTCTCCAAACTTAACTCAACATGATTGTATTTCCTTTGAACTCTCACATTACTTTGAACCTTTCTAAGACACTTATATTCTTAAGTTGTGCTCTGGTCAATTATGCATTTCTCTTAAATCCATTCTCCATCACATTCATTATGGATTCACTCATATTCAACATGTACATGTAAATTTAATGAGCATCTTCTATGTACAGACTATGAGCCATTCATAAAGATGAATACGACATTATCCCAACCTCATAAAATTTACCTTGAAAACATGACCTACTCATTTTCTTTACCTTTCATGTCTTAAACAGGATCATGTATATTTTAGTCATACAAATATTTATATAATTGAATTAAGTCATGATAACTTGAGTGTCAATACCATATACAAAAATAAGAAATGTAGCCGGGAATTTTGCATGTTATATAAAACCATTAATCCCTGATGTGAAGTTAATGCTTCTCTCTAAAAATTTGATATGGTGAAAGTAATTACTTCTTTCCTTAACTTGGAGGGTGCTACCTAATATGGAGGAAAACTGAATATCATGTGGCTACTTTTATTTTATTTTATTTTTTAAATTTATTTATTTTAATTAGCTTCAAGTATATAATACATTGGTCAGACATGTATATAGTTCATAAAATGATCTCCCCAATTGCTCCCTCCCTCCCCTGACCCTCTACCTAGCCAACATATTAATGCAAATTGTATTCCCTATGCCATCCTCTCCATCCCCATGACCATCCATCAACTACTAATTTGTAATTCTTTAACCCTTCACCCCATTCTCCCAGCCCCTCATGCCTCCATACCCCTCTGTCTGTCACCAAATTGTGTGAGTGGGTTTTTGATTAGTTTGTTCTTTTTATTCCTTAGATTCTGCATATAAGTGAAATCATATAGTGTTTATCTTTCTCTGTCTGACTTACCTACTAGGTCAATCAAAGCAATATCTTTTTTCCATCCCCTTCCTTTTAATCTGTGTGTGTCTTAATCTGAAATGAGTGTCTTATAGGCAACATGTAGGGGTCTTGTTTTCCTTTCCATTCATCTACTCTATCTTTTAGTTGGAGCACTTAATTCTTTTCTATTTGAGGTACTAGTGATAGGAATA
>NW_006442512.1:10232793-10248781 GCF_000325575.1 Pteropus alecto | reverse complement strand
TATCCTTCAACTCTAAATGAAAGCTTTGCTGAATAAATTATTCTTAGTTGTAGATCCTGGGTCTTCATCTTGTCAAATATTTTTTGCCAAGTCCTTCTGTCTTTTGAGAAATCAGCTGCCAGTCTTATGGGTGTTCCCTTATAAGTAATTATCTGCTTTTCAATTGCTGCTTTTAATATTCTTTCTTTGTATTTAACCTTTGGAATTTTAATTATGATGAGTGTTGGTGTGGGTCTCTTTGGATCCTTGAGTTTTGGAATTCTCTGAGCTTCCTGGGGTTTTATGTCTATTTTCTTCACCAGGTTAGAGTAGTTTTCCATCATTATTTCTTGAAACAGCTGTTCAACATCTTGATTTTTTCAGTTATGCTGATCAGATGGATATTTGGACCCTTAATAGGGCCCCATGTGCTCCTTAAATTATTTTTATAGTCTTGGCATCTCATCTCTTGCCATTCTGATTGTGTGTTCTTGGCTTTCCTGTCCTCTTGATAGGGCATGCAATCCTCTTCTTTATTCACTTTGTTTATGCCTTTGTTTATTCCATTTAATATACTTCTCATCTTAGATCATGTGTTCTCCATTACAGACTGGTTCCCTCTTATAACCTCCATCTCCATTTTTATCTCTTTGTTAGAGTTCTCTACATTTCCCAAAAGTTCATTGAGCATCTTTATAACCAGTGTTTTGAACTCTGCATTTGTTAAATTACTTGACTCCATTATATCTGGATCTCTGTTCTGTTCTCTCATATGGTTTCTGCTTCTTTGTCTCCCATTTTGGATGCCTTTCTGTGTCTGTTTCTATGTACTAAGCAAAGCTCCTAAGTCTTCTGGTCTTATTAGTGTGGATATGTGAAGTAGGTGTCCAGCGGGACACCTGAGAGGGATTCAGATACAGGCCAAATTTAGCCCAAGCCAATGCCCCTCCGGGGCCACCTACTAAGATTCAGCAAGCAATCCACAGATGTTGTGCTTATAATTGCCTCAAAAGGCCACAGCAGAAACCATGGCCAGCTGCCTCCAGTGTGAGTCTAGGTGCTGCTCAGCAAGGAGCACCCGATTCACTGAGGCTATACCTGCATGAGGCATGGGTGGAGCCACAAGTTAGGGTAGGTGGGGTCTCAGGGAATCCTCTGGGCAGAGTGACTTCTGTTATCCAGTTCAATGACATCACAGCTATGGAGGCGCTGAGTTCATGCACTGGAAGCGGGGAGGGCTCAACAGGGAACAATGGATACCGCAGGCACTTCTGTACAGAGCAAGTCTCACCTCAGCCCTCACTCTGACAATGTCTCCTAGTAAGTCCCTGGTATCCACTGCATGCAGCCTAATCTGAACTGGTGCTCTGAGCAAGCAGGTTCATCACCACAAAAATCCGCTCGCAGACGCAGGCCCTTTAAGAGGCTTTTGCCGCTACCACAGCCTCAGTCTCACTCAGCCGCTCAAGATCGGGCAACCCCACATCCTCACCCCATCTTACCTTCTGCCATTGCTGGGTGCTTTCTTGGATTTCTTGGATTTCTCCCTAGTTGCATGGTTTGTTCATCAAGATCCCAGGCAATTTTTCCTTGCTGCTTCTTTTTATTTCCATCATAACTTTGATTTGGTCACCAGAGGGATGAACAGAGCTCCTATCATCTACGCCATTTATTCCCCATCTCCCGGCTAATTTTAAAACATAATTTTTACAAGATTATCCTATCCTAGAGGCAAGATCAAACTTAATTAACATAAATAGAGATTCCTTAAACACATTAAATTTTAGAAAGCACCCTCTGGGTCACATTATATGCTGTTAAATTAAACAAGGGGGATCTACTAAATTTAAGACTAATTATTGAAGCCCCAGCAATTAAAATTGTTTTCAAATAATTCACAGATAACATGTATTGCATGAAGTTATTTTTTCATGTTAAGTACATAGCACTGAAGTTGTAATAAAGATAAAATATCTGGTAATTTAAATTAAAGAATAATTTCAGTTGTTCATGAGTATTTCTTCCCTCAATAATTTGCATATGATCATATACAAGGAATTTTTTCCATAAATCTCCCTAAAAACTCACTTTTACTTCATTTTGGGTTATCTAGCTTATGCAGGCCAAAGAAATATCAATAGATAAGTACTTCCAAAAAATTACTTTAGAAATGTGATGAGAGATAATTTTGCATTTTGCATGTATACTAGGCCTGGCCACTTCCAGACTAAATAGAAAGATAAAAAATCACACAAACGCTCTAACCTATGAGGAAAGTATTTTTCACTTTATTAATCCAAAAATAGGCCCTGTGTCAAAAACACTCCGTGATCAACCTACTAAGAAAAATTTTTAAGTTTTTTACATTCCCTGAACATGTTTATAAAGAGATCTTTTCACCTTATAATTTGATGGTACTCAGTTAAATCTTGAGATCTTTTGCTAAAAATGTCACTACATTTACATGAGAGCATAACAGGAATCTACTCTAAGAATATAAAACATTTTCCTAAGCACCATTGCTACTTTGTTACAGATGAAGTGATAGCCAGAATCCATTCTTAAACTAATATATACAAACAAATTGGAAGATTGTGAAATGACTGTGCTTATATATTGAAAAGATATTTTTTTCCAGAATAATAATGGAATAGTTTCTTTCTAAAACTTTATTTCTTTCTAAAATTTTAGAAAATTTGGAGAGAATTTCAAACAAAATAAATTCTACTATTCATTAAACAGAAGCAAAGAATGGGAAAGTTCTATTTTCCTTATTTTCTGTGAAAATGTGCTTAAAAGCTTATCCAGGAGTTTCTGGTAGACAATAGATTAGTGTGTGTGTGTGTGTGTGTGTGTGTGTGTGTGTGTGTGTGTGTGTGTGTGCACGCGCGCGCGCACGGTCATACTACAGGCATGGCATATGGCGACTGAAAGATCTTTTCCTGTTATTGAATAGTTCTTATGTTGCATTTTAACCTAAAGTGGTTCTTCTGATAGTGTTACTGATATTTGTATAAAATTTTGAATTAGCATCAGTACACATTTTTGTAATGACCCAGAAAGTAAATATTTTGGGATTTGCAGGCCTCTTATGCTGTTATATATTACTCTTTGTTTTCTTAAAACCCCTTTCAAAAAGTGAAAAATGCCCTTAGCTCCTCAGCCACTCAAAAATAGGACACAAGCTGAATTAGACTCACAGGATAGAGTTTGCTGACCCACCTCCAGCCCCATCCTTCCCATCCTTCTTTGAATTATCAATAGCCAGTAAAGCATGTCACAAGTTAAATAATAAGTGTCAGTAAATGTTTACCAAATACGAAATCTCTGTTTTTATGATTTTGAAACTGAGTAAAATCAGCAGACCTGGTGTTGCCTTAGGAAGGGTTTTCAAATTCTTCAGTGAGCTTCACTTTATTAGGTAGTCAGACATGAGCGATGTGGAAACAAAGGAACAAAGAAACAAAGTCCCAACCTGGAGACCACCTAAAGAACACTCCATTTGTAGTGAAAGAATCACTCCTACATCCTGAAAAACAAAGGACTAGAGGGCTATAAACCTATAGCTGCTTGCACAGAAAGTACTACCCTAACCAGACTACAACCTTAATTTCATTATACCGTTATTATAGTATCGTGCCTATGCCTAGAAGTTCATGAATCTAATTTTAACAGACTGAATTCTGGGTAAGCACATGTGCACTACACAGGGCATTATATAACAGTCAAATGTCAATCAAAATGACCTTACATGCCAATCACTTAGGAACGCCTTTATAATCACGCATCACGGCCCTGATATAATACAGAACTCCTCCTTCCACAGAGTTCAGCCCTCAAGTGGAATGCATTTTCATTTCCTCAGGGTTAGCCAGTTTAGGCATGACCCATTTCTACCTCAAAATATGCCTTTAATAAATCTTATCTCTCATAACTCTCGCCGTGTTGGAATTATCTCTACGTCAGCAAAAAGAACCAAGAATCTCCACTGTAACCAGGGCAGCACCAGAATTTATATTGCCCCATATGATAACAATTTTTTTTTCATTTTTTTTTAAATTAAATTAGTGGAGTAACATTGGTTAATAAAATTATATAGGTTTCAAGTGTACAATTCAATAACATATTATGTGTATATTGCATTGTGTGTTCACCACCCAAAGTTAAATTTCCTTCCACCTCCATATATTTGACTCCCTTTACCTTTACCTAGCTCCTGCCTCTCCAATTTTCCCCTGGTAATCACTAAACTGTTGTCTGTGTCTATGAATTTTTGCTTATCTTGTTCACTTGTTGATTTCAGTTTTATATTCCATACATGAGTGAAATCACATGGTTCTCAACTTTTTACATCTGACTTATTTTGCTTAGCATGATAATCTCAAGATCCATCCCCTTCAGATACTATTTACCCAATCACTTGTGAGCTGCTCTACAGTGCTCAGGTATCAGTTGAAGTTTAATCTATGCAGATTTCAAAAGCTCATTAACTATATTTACTCTTCTCCCTCCTTCTCTCTTTCTCTCTCCCTCCCTCCCCATCTCTCTCTGACACACCTGCATCATATAGACACAGAGCAACTGGATAGAAATTGTCCTCTACATGAGCAAAAAGCCTTCTCAGTTTGGTGGTACTTTTAAGTTGTGTCTTTCTGAATACATCACTCCAGTCTTAAGGCAATCTATCCCATTTTCTCTCTCCTAACTGGATTATTTTAGTAGATAGGGGTTTTCTATTTCATTAAATAAATATTTATCAGGTTTCTAATATGACCACACCAAGATTCCCAATTTTAATGTGGATACAATCACTGTGGGATGTTGTTAAAATTCAAATTCTGACTTAATGAGTTTAAAGTGGAGCCTAAGATTCTGCATTTCTAAGGAGCTCCCAGGAGATGTTGATGCTATGGGTATGCAAGCCATAATGTGAGGAGCAAGATACTGAGGAACACAGGTGAGTATACCGATGATTACATTACTATAGTTGTGAGTGCCATTTCAGGAAAATGTGCTATGGAAACATATAAATTTGAACATAACATATATTTCAAATTCAGGGAATATCTTGAGAGTACAGGAACAAAACTGATCTTAGGAAGAGTAGGGTTTATGCAGATAAAGGGGAGAGTGCAGGTAGGAAGACAAAAAAGGGGGAGGGGCTGGACTTCCTAGCAGAAGAAGAGGAGCCAATGCAAATGTTTAGTAGCTATCAGAAAACTTTGTGAAATACCAGGAGAGTGGATAATCTCGAAGACAAAGTAATATTTAAAGGAGAGAGTAAACAACATTGGTTTATTTCAGAAAAGAATTGAAAAATACTCATTTAATGTAACAAAGATGTATTTGGTGATCTTGGCAAAAATAATTTCAGTAACTGAGTGGACACAAAAGCCAGAATACAGAAGATTAAAGAGTGTTTAGGGGTAAGGAAAGCAGAGTTAACTATGTTGTGTTTTTATGATGTAAGAGAGTTGAAGAAGGAAGTAGGAAGAAATTGAAGAAAAAGGATAGGAAATAAATCAAGCTCCCTGAGGAGTCAGGAGAGGAGATCTAGAGCAAAACCGGGAAGATTATTTTAGGAGATTACTAGGTATATTTCACTGCATCAGGAAGGAAAAATTAAAATAAAAATAAAAAATAAAAAATCAGTGCAGATTTTGCCAAATCTGCCTTTGTTTATAGAAAGTTAAGAGTCCCTCCTGTGGCTTCTATAATCATTGGAAAGTAGAAATTATATTTATATTCTGAGGGGAAAGGCAATAAAACCAGGAGTTTCAAAAGCATGGAAAAGGGTGTCAGTCAAGGAAATGGAAAAGAAATTCAGCTGATGAAAGGGTAAAGAATTTCTATTCTTATTTGATCTCTTAACTGTTTTGTGTTTTTTATGATGGTAAAGACCATGAATGTGACAGTAGTCTTAGTCTGACCTTCTTCCATGATAGCAGGAATACTGTTTTCCTTGTGTCAACATGGAACTTCTGAAACTCAGCCAGCTCCCCGGTGTCCCAGATGGATTTTATGCTACCTCACCTGTTCCAAATCCTGAGGCCTTACATTAGCATACTATTCTTTCAGCCTAGACTCCTAGGTTATTGCTACAGATCACATTTAACTCAGAGTTTATTGTATTCCATAGAACTTGTTTCTTATGTCTTCTCATTACTTTATGTTTATTCAGTTCTATATCTCTACACAAGAGCGTGCAAGTGTGCGTACATTCAAACAAATTTGTCTGGGCTCAAAATTCTCCACTTAGATATCTACTAAATACTAACAGCTATCTATTACTATGCTAAATGTCTCCAAGAAGAATCTCTGAGAGTCATACTTCTAAATATGTTAAATATCCCTAGATGTCCTTGACATTTATATAAGGTCATACTTCTTATGTGCAGAATCGACATGTTTCCATTTACTCATTGGTGTTTGACTAGTGCAATCTCTAACCACCAACCTAACTCTGGAGAAGAATTACATAACATTGTATTTTCTTTACAATGCTTGCTTTTGATTTAAGACCACATCTGACAACGATCTAATAAAATCATTCAAAGACATATGAATGACTTTTCTTTCTGAAAATAAAAATCTGGAGCTTGATTCCTGTTCACAAATGCTGTTATAAAGCTACACAGGATGGAAAATTTTCTAGAACAAGGTTATCTGAAGGAAATTAATTTATGGAATGATCAGATTTCCTCTACCTAGATTAGCAGGAAAGGGTGGGAGAAGGGGAAAGTCGATATAGTTTAATATCCAAACTGTTTTGGAAAACAATATGGCATATTGATTAAAAGTGGTTCTTTGTAGCACCATAAAAGTGGTTCTTTGTAGCACCACCCTAACTAATTCTACTACCTAAGCAAATCAACTTCCGTAAGACTCAGATTCTTCCTCTGTAAAATGGAGAAATTAATAATATTTATCTCATAGCCTTATTGCAAGAATTAAATGAGATATCCTATAAACAGAAGCCTGAAAGCAGTCTACCCTGGAGGGAGGTGTATTTTATCATGGGCATTTAAAATTGCCCAAGTTCTTGGTGATAATAAATAGGAGACTGACTTTTACTTAATTTTGTAATTGTTTTTAAATTCTCTACAGACAAATCATACCCTTGCTGTTTGTTCCTTAGAGCAAACCACTCCCATGCCCTGTGTTTATAGGCCTTTGTCTAGAAACAGTATTTGTTACCGACTTTGTTAATGACCTCCTTTTTCTTATCCAAAAAAATTAAATTTCTCAGGGCCATTAACTAAGTATAACGTCTACTGTGTACGGATGATGGTTGTTTTATTTTAATGAAATGTGTACAAATCCTAAAGTTGCATTCATAGAAGAATTAAAAGAATAAATAACATTAATGACATCACATTTTAAAATATAAATTTCTGAAAATTTCTGAAAAATACCTATATTTTATACTGCAATTTGTTTTACTTAATAATGAGTTAACTTAGGCCAGAAAAATGTGCTGCTATGAAATAGAATTGTGTTTATACCCTAAAGTACAAATATAACCTAATTCAAACTCAGATAATTTATTCATGTGGATCAAGGTCAATGTTACCTGGGGACAGGGAGAAAGCGTCTTACATTTTATACAAAATTGTAAAATCTCGACATCTCTTTCATCTGCATGTCTGTTTTGTATCTGGGCATTTCCCACATTCTAGGACACATAGATATCCAAAGTAAACAGTTGAGCCCATGCACAAGCTTCTCAATTCTACTCTTTCAGCAAAGGAATGTGAAACATCCCTTCTGACTATGAAATCATCACTCAAAATCTGTGAGTCCTAAGCTTTTGCTCCCCAAGATGGGCTTCTGCTTTCAGAGAAACATTTTTAAACCAAACTTTCTGGAAAGAAATCGATTTTTCTCTTCTCTCCTTCTCTCCTTCTCTTTCTTCCTTCCTTCATTTCTCTCTCCCTCTCTCCCTTTTTTTTTCTCGCTTCATTCACACACATAGGAACACACATAGACATACTTGTGAATGCAGTTTCTTTTCTTCTACTAAATATAAATTTCTTTAGCAAGCATCCAAGTTTAACAAGTAAAACATGAGAATAGTCCTCTGAAGTAACTTGTGGATAGTTGTGCTTTGCTTTTTTTTTTTAACATGTGTTTTCTTGACATATCTATTGTTTTAGAAATCTATAATTAGCAAAACATAAACCCACTATTTTTATTTTCCATCTGCCAGATGCCAAGTTGTCTCTAGAGTCTCTCACAGAACAGAAGCCAACATGGCTCTTTTCATTTGCACTCTTGTTTACCAAAGTAGGTGACGATGACAGCTGAAATGAATAGCCACAGCTTAGGGATATGGTTATGTTTCTTAATTGTTACTTGGCTGTAATCAGAAAAAGTCTATGGATAAAACATAAACCAGTTTCAAAATAACAGTGGCTCGCTATTCATTTTATTTTTCAGACTCCACTATGATGAATTTTAATAGTGTTTTCTTCAGCAACTGAAGCAAATTCACCTGATCTTAAGCTATTTTCGGGCTACAACTGAGACGACTCTAAAGTTGAATATGTCCTTTCAACAATTAGAATTCCCTTTAATAAAAGAAGGTATTTGAAATGATAACTTGAAAAAAAATTATTCCTACAAGAGTTACTGAATGGACAGCAGTGTAACTGAAGTACAGGTAGAAGTGACGGAATTTTCTAATTTGGTAACTTATGCCTATATTGTAGAGGGTCAGCTAATCATTTAATTTTACCCCCTACCTCAGCTACCTGGAATGTTCTTGCACTTACCACCTAGGACAAGAATATTGTGAAGCAAAGTAAATTATTTTAAAATATATCTCTCATCAGTTAAAGATGGTAATATTAGAATACTAATCCAATATATTCTCTGGTTAACTTACCCACAATTCCTTCTGTCTTAATCCCTTCAGATAAGCTGCAGGATGGCAGTGAGGCATAGGGAAAACAACCAAGACAAGTTGTCAATAATAGCACAAGCTCACAAAAGCCACTATCTTCCAGGCTTGATTTCTAAGTGAAGCCTGCAGCTAAGCCATACCTCCAAAATTCATGAACTCACAGATCAATATAATCTCTTTTATTTGTAAGATAGTCTCTTTTATTTATGCACCAATCTTTTTTTTATTTATTTATAGCCCTTGGGACCTCATTCTTTGCCCACAATAAAAGACCCTCCCAAACTTCCCTCTTTAATCATCCTCCATATATAAGCCAGCTGAAACACTTATTACTCCACCCCTAATTACATTATTTGCTTGTCAAGTAGATTATTAGAACATCATTAATGTGATAACAATATCCTTTAGACAAATTATAAGAGCTTCCTCAGACCACTCTTAAGTGGACTATCTATCTCCTCCAATAGGTTAAAATCCCACAATACTCTTGGCTTTCTTTACTGCTGTAGCGGCAAGAATATAAACTACACATTCTATTCATTCAACATATATTTATTGAATCGAGTGCTATTTTAGATTCTTTGGATAAGACATTGATCAAGAGAGTAAAAATTATACCATTCCTTGAGAAGCTTACATTCTTTTTGGGAGCAGACAAATAATAAATATCAAAAATAATAAGTGAGAAAATTATATATACTATGAGAGAAGTAATAAATGCTCCAGAGAGGAATAAAAGCAGAGACTGATAATGGGGAGAAGGAATGGATAGAGCAGGGCACAGAAGAGAGCACTTGCTATTTCACCTGTGGTGGTCAGATTAGGCTTCATTGAGAAAGTGACATTGAAGTAAAACGTCTATGTTTATCCTCAGTTTCTCCTGGTGCTCACAATATTATACCATGATTCACTAAATAAGCATGTACATTCTCTATTAACAAACTAACACATTTTCCTCTTTCAATATAGATTTTACTCTGATCTCCTTCTACAAAAGCAGATTATTTTAGCATGTAGGGTTTACCTCTAAAACAAGAACTAATCAGATACAGCATTATCTCTAAAACCTATCCTTAAAATACACATTGCATTACCACATTATGTGTAAAATGAAATGATAACACTTTCTTCAGTGCTCCTAGCAATAAATCAGCTGCAACAACTTTAAGAAAGACCTGTGCCTTACATACCAGTGTTTCTCAAACTTTATCCTACAACATAATCACCTAGAGAATTTATTAAAAAACAGATGGCTCGGCATCTACCCCAGAGTTTCTAATTGAATAGGCCTGGGGTTGAGCCTGAGAATTTGCATTTCTTACAATTTCTCAGATGATGCTGATCAGAACACATTGAGAACCACTGTTTTGCATTAATCTTAGTAAAATTATAATGATTTTCCAACTCAATTGTTGGATGTCAATAAAACTAATATTCTTGGTTCTAATTTCATATAACTGATGGAAAGAGAATTATTTAAACTTTATCATTTGAATACTTTCTTTCTGCCAGGCAAGAAACAGAAGAAATTGTATCTTTCCTAACTCTACTATCTGTCGGATATAATATCATTTATCAAAACAGATGAAACAAATCCTTTTTTCTAGGACCCAAACAATACTCCATTTGCCTGAAGATTACATCACATTCCTAAACTTGCAGTGTATATTTCTAAGATTCTTACAGTCACTCAAGCAGCTTAGCTCTAAGCTCAGCAAAAATTCACACTTCTCCTCACGTTTCTTATCAACTGTGGAAAATCCATTCTAAGTGCATCAAAAACTAAAATACTCTAAATGAATACAAATTGAGAGTTTATGGGTAGGAAATCACAAAGAACTCCTTCCTAAGCACAAAGACCCTGATTTCAAATCCTTCTGTTTTGATCTTTAACCAATCTGGTGTTCCATAAAAAAAAAATTGTATCCCAAATTGATGGATGAATTGAGGAGATAACTAGAAGCAACAAGTGGTTCAGTGCTGCTTTCAGAAATGCAGTGAAATGAAGCAAGGACAGCAAGTTATGTTTTGAACAAGCTGTAAGATTGTCTCAGTTCATTTTTGTGGAACGGAAGACTTGCCTGTAAAGGTTTCTTAGGCAGAAGTGAAGCACCACTCCTATTACTACAGAAATAAACTTGATGTGCTGTACTTGTCAAGGTCTGCTGGATATGTCAGGAAGATAGCAACAGTGACAGAGAAAATGCTTTGCTTCCTTATAAATGAACATGGGCAGTTGTTGACCAGGTGGAACTAAAGTTTCTTTTTCCTTGGTAAAGTGATCATGCATACTTCATAAAGTCATCTGTATTCTCCAAGGATATAATAAGATATTCATTAAAATGTGTTAATTCATCATCCTCTTTACATCAGAAAAGATACTGGAACGAAGGCCAAAGGCCTATGTCAAAAGACACAGAAATCTACTTGCTAGTTAAATAAAATCATTAAGTGAATTACTCTACATTCTAATGCTCTGTAACCTAGATTATCTAAGCCACACTTGGATGTGTAAAAGGGGGTCATAATAAGAGTAATGGCTGATTTCACCGGCTTTGCTATTCGGTTGCTAACCCAGAGGATCTCCAATTTTCTGTAAAAAAATCTCAAATTATTTCAGAGACATTGGGAGTGGTCTCACCTGTATTCCTGAACAGGTCCTGTCTGTTACCACTTGAATCTGCCATTTTCCTCCTCTTCCAGGCTGTCTACTTCTGTGACAGCTTGCCTCTTGACACTTCTGCCAAAGCCTCTGCTGCTGACTAAGCTGCATGAGATCGCTTCAATACTGCCTGTAGTGCCCATGTCAGTAAAGTTTAGGCTTAAATTGAGTCCCTCACTGTATGTAAAATACTTTTGTATGTGTAAACTTTGTGTATAACTGACACCAAAAATGATGGCTTGCCTGATGCATTTTATCATTTCACTTAAAAAGGATAAATAAGATTTATTATAAGCTGGGAAGTGGGAAAGAAACCAAACAAATTTCAGTGTGACACAGGGGTTCTGGGAAGTTATTGCCCAACTATACGTCTTTGCTCTCTTCCCCTCATTGGGAGCTAATGCTAATTAATTTTCCTTATTTTTGCATTAGAAAGAGAAAGAGAAAGAAAGGGAGAGAGAAAGAAGCCTGTATTCAATCTCTTGCGCATTATATTTGACCACAGTCGGAGGACAGAAAGTAGAGGGTCTTAGGGCAAATATAGAAGCTCTGTTCTGATGGAGAAAGCTTGGCTAGGGAACCCTACCCCTGAATAGATGGACTGTTTTCTTTCCACTCTTCCTATCTCAGAGTTTAAGAGAACTCTAGAGTTTGCAGCTTAGGAGACCTAGGAATGAGTGGTTTGAAAAAAGACTGACAACCTGCCATCTCTTACCCCTACTCTCCAAAAGTGTAAAAATTACCGTACAAGAATCGAATATTCAGCCAAGATATCATTCACTTAGGAGAGGGAATCAAAGATATTTGCATACTGGCAAAATAAAAAATAAAAAAACCTCAGCAAAATATTAACAAACTGAATCCATCAATGTATAAAAAGAGCTATAAATCATGATGAAAATAGATTTATTACAGGTATGCAAGGCTAGTTCAACATTTGAAAATCAACTAATGTAATTTACCACATTAACAGGCTAAAGAAGAAAATGGATTTGATAGAATCCTACACATAGTCATGATAAAAATTCTCAGCAAATTAGGATAGAGGGGACCTTCCTCAGCTTAATAAGAACATCCATTAAAAACCTACAGTAACATTATACTTAATAGTGAGAAATTGAATGTCCCCTTTCCCAGGATAGGAAACAAGAGATATTTTACTGAAAGTCTTATCTAGTGCCATTTTTTAAAAAGTATACATATTGGGAAGGAAGAAATAAAATGGTTTTAGTTCACAGATGATATAATTGTCTACATAAAAAATTCCAAAGAATTAACAACAATAACAAAATTCTATAATAAGTGATTGTAGCAAGGTTTCAGGATACAAAGTTAAAAACAAAAGTCAACTGATTGTTATATACTGGCAATCAGTAATTAGAATTTGAAATTTAAAATATAATACCATTTACATTAGCACCAAGAAAAAAATGAAGTACTTAAGTATAAATCTAACAAAATATGTATAAAATATACATGAGAAAACTTACAAAATTTTAATGAAATAAATAAAAGAAAATCTAAATAAATGGAGAGATCTAAATGAATAGCTCATGTTCATATATAGAAATCAAGTGTTAAGATGTGATTTCTTCCCAATTTGATCTATAGATTCAACACAATCCCCCCACCCCAAATCCTAGCAAGTTATTTTGTAGCTATCAGAAATCTGATTCTAAGGTTTATATAGAAAGGCAAAAGGCCCACAATAGCCAGAATAGTACTAAAGAAGAATAAAATTAGAGAACAGATACTATCTACTTTAAGATTTACTATATCAAGACAGTATAGTATTGGCAAAAGAATATACAAATGGATCAATGGAACACATTAGAAAGCTCAGAAATCAATTTACACAAATATAGTCAACTGGGCTTTAACAAAGGACAAAAGGCAAAATACAATGAAGAAAGAATAATCTTTTCAACAAACTGTGCTGTAACAATTGGATATCCATATGTAATAAATAATTCTAGACATAGACCTAATATCTTTCACAAAAATTAACTCAAAATGCTTTATAGAATTAAATATAAAATTCAATACTATAAATTATTGAGAAGGCAACATAGAAGAAAATTTATGTGACCTTGGGTTTAAAGAGATTATAAATACAATATCAAAAGCATCATCCATGAAATTTAAAAATTGATGTTAGACTTTATTAAAATTAAAAACTTCTGCTCTGTTCTCCGGAGTACATTGTTAAGAATATTAAAGACAATCCACAGACTCGGAGAAAATGTTTTCAAAAGACATATCTGATAAAGCCCTGGTATCCAAAATATACAAAAAACACTTAAAACTCAAGCATAATAAAAGCAAACGACCTAATTTTTAAATGCAAAAGATCTGAACAGATATCTCACCAGAGAAGATATACATATGAAAAATAAGCACATGAAAAGATGGTTTTTTATCATTTGTCATTTGTCGTCAGGTAATTGCAATGTAAAACAACGAGATAATACTACACACTTACCCCCATGGGGCAAGCCTATGCTGCTTGTCCTAGTGTAAAAGTTTTTAAAGGCAGAGAACAAGTTTAACTGAGACACCCAATGGATAGCAGACATCTGCTTTGATAGCAGTGGCAAGTCTATTGGTTGCATTGTAATGGCCAGTGGTGTGACAGATGCGGGAGCTGTGCCATAGACTAAAGGAGCCCCAGAAAAAGTAGATCCTTGTTAGTGAATGACTAACCAAGATAACATCACTGTGAATTTGAATCCCTGGTTTCTTTTTATTGGGAAGGGAGCCTTTCTGAGCCCCAAAGAGGAAAGAGGATGGCATGGGATGAAACGAAGAGATGAAAACAGGAAGTGCTCCCCTCCAAGTCTCCGGTTTAGCGTTGACTTTTGAATACCCCAGAGATGACAGCTCTCAATACTTCTATCGTAGTCATTGAGGCAGCTGACCCCTTTTAATTTAAAGCCCATTATTTTCATTGTGTTACAGGATGGTCGGAGGTACAGCAGTATAGAAACAAGAACTAGGCTCCCTCTAAGACTGCTGTCATTAGCATCTGCAGAAGAATATTTGAGGCTTGGTATTTGTTTGCATGATGAAGGGGCACTGTTGATATTATTTAATAAAAGAAAGTGGCAAGCATTAGAGGCAATATATATGACCCCATTTGACATAGTGGGTTCTATACATTGACTAATAATCCAGGAATTCCTCTCCCATTCTCAGACAGGATGTATGGTATATTTTACCACCAGAACAGAAATATGAAAAAGAATATCACCATTATGACTGTAGCCTCTTGAGATGGCTTGCTGTGTTTGCATGATTTTATGAGAAACTAAGTGTCAGGGAAGAACTTTTAATAACATTTTTATCTAGTAGACAGCCAAATATAAGCAGCTATCATTTCTATTGTAATCCATTGGATCCATGTTTTAGAGCTCCACTTATAATGGAACCATTATAAAAGACTGAGATGTCCAAGCAAAAAAAATTTTGGCACTCATAGAAGCCAATAGTAACCCACAAAACCTGTACTATTTGCCAACTTGCCAATCTCTTCTGTACAAACCTAGAGATGGCTAGCTGGTCTAGTAGTCTTAGGTAATTTACAAGTAGCATAGCCCATACTATTGTATTTTCCTCTGTCTTGGCTAAGCTGCTAGGTATCTATAAATCAGGGAAGTGGAACATGTGGAATTTAAGAAAGTTTTCAAATGATACAAATTTGAGGTTGAATAGTACAATACCCTCATTTGCCAATTTTCATTTGACCCTAGCAGATGGATAAACAGGTTAAACTGCTTAGAACAAGGACTTCTAAATGGATGCAAACTTGGAAACTGACTTGGTCTCTGATGGTTCTACAGTCATTCTTTTCTATTCCCAGAGATAACCATGATGACAAAATAGCAATTCCTGGCTCCTTCCTGAAAAAGGAAAGACAGTCTGCCTCATCCTCAAGGGGGAATGACAGACCTTGATTGCTTGTGCAGGAAACAATTCAAGTTCATAAAGTATGTTGATGGTTGAGGAGGAATTAATAACTCAGTCTCCTATTGTATCTCAGATTTAGACCAATCATTTTAGCAAAGCTTAGACTCTCCCAACCAGAAGCTCGCAGTGCAATTCATTTTCATGTTAGATCTGTCATTTATATCCCTCCTCCAAAGATTTTCACTAACAATCTCACCACTCCAACAAAAGAAAAATGCAGATTTTTTTGTTTTTGTTGATTTGTTCACATCCTTGGATTGTTAACACATCCACTGTACATGAAAGGCTTTCAATTTTTAAAGAAGGTATTTGTATCTGCCTAAGGAAATGCTATCACTATACTGAATGATATGTGAATATCACATGTTCCAGCACTGATGACAAATTTTGTTCAATTACTTTATTTTGTAAAGTATTTTACTACAGCGTAGATCCCATATTATAGCTTCTATTTTTCTCAGTAAAAATTTAAAACA
>NW_006442512.1:10183564-10232659 GCF_000325575.1 Pteropus alecto | reverse complement strand
CCTTCAGTAAATATTTGTTGAGAATATGCTATGTGCCAAAGCTGATGATATTAGAATGTGAACGACAACAACAACAAAATTCTCCTACTCTTATGGGGGTTATATCCAGCAGGAAGAGATAATAAACAGGCAATAAACAAATATATTTGTAATATGTCAGGCAGTCATGAGTGATATGAACAAAATCGAGGTAAGCATAGAGAGTGCTGGGGCAGATTTGGGGAGAGATTAAAAGAGCTGGGCTATTTTAGATGAAGCAGTGAGGAAAGACACCAATAATTGCACAGCATTTGACAGAGATATGAAGGAAGCAAGGGATCAGGCAGCTTGGATAGAGAAAGAGACAGTAGCACATGGGTCAGAGAGGTTACCATCAAGAGACAAGATCCTTAGGGGTTTGTAGGCAGTAGTAAGAACAGTGAATTTTATTCTGAGTGAATAGAAAATTTGAGCAGAGGAGTAATTTGATTAGACTTAGATTTTTCAAGGATCACCATGGCTATGGGAGGAGCATTTACTATGGGGGGAGGGAAAGGCAAAATGGAAGTGGAGAAACCAGTTAGGAAACTCTAGAAACAAAAACGGTTCAGATGAAATATAGCTAGTATTTATGAGACAATTGATAAAAAGTACTTATTTACAAATTTTGCTGTGCACAAATATTTTGTGCAGTGTTAGTGATTCATGGACAAAAGAAAGGCAATGTAACAATTAAGTAGACCCACTTGATTTCTCTAATTTGAATAGAAAACGACATGTTTCCAATTTTCTTTTTTAATGCAATAATGGCAAAAGGGCAGGTAAATAACAAAAGCTTCAAATCAAATCAAATCATTATTAGGAAGCCATGCTTCCACAACCTCTCGTCTCTCTCACAATGCATCAACAGAGGACACCTCCAACAGGATTGCCTTCTTTCATTTCCATATTTAAAAAAAAGTCATTTCCGTGGCCGTTGCTTGACTTATGTTATTTCCTCTTTCTAGAACATATTTCTAACTATGTTTCTCTAATTAATGCCCATAACTTCATTCAAATCTCTTTGTAAGACTCATTTTAACTAGTACATTTTCTGTGTTTAATGTTACCGCCTGCTGAGCATATCTCCCACTTTTCAAGTACTAAAAGAAAATGCAATTTGTACATTATATGTTAAGTGAAAGGCAGTAGAGTCAAGTGACAAAACTCTAGGCTACACAATCTGACATCAGAATCTTAATCTACCTCAATTGGGTGACATTGTGTAAGAAGTCTAACCCTTCTGACTTTGTTTTCCTTGTTTATACAATGAGAATAATAATGCCTACTGCATGAGTTTGTTGTGAAAATCAATTAGATAATAATAATCACCATCTTGTACTAGACATTTATAATCTGGTTCCAGAGCCCAAACTCTTAATCATTACCCAATATTGCTTCTATAATAACATTTACAAAACACCCAGTCTAATATATGATATATAGTGGACCTTAACACAAATAAGAGATATTTTTCATTTTTGCTTATCTTCCCTAATTGTTGTACTATTTATCATTTCCTTCTAAATAAATAGACAATTTTGTGGCAGGCAGGAACTGTGACTTTTCTAGGTTTTCTCACTGGAACTGATAAAGTACTGTATACATCGTAGAAAATGGCTAAGTATCTACAGAATAATAAAGAGAAAACATGTTTTTAATTAAGTGTAATATATTTAGTAAATTGACAAGGTTTGCCATGAAGTAAATGTTGACAATACCATGCTACAAAATATTCAACTTCATTTATAAAAACTTCGCTGAGTGCCCATGCTTCCTGAAACTCTCATTCTAAAATTGATTAGATTATTTAGCAGATATAAACTGACATTCACAATCAAAAATTGCCTGCTGAAGAGAAAGTCAAATGACTCTATTATTATGTAGATACTTCTAACCTCAACTAATACGTCAATGCTCCAGAAACCTTACAATTTTCTCTTCCTATGTTCCTCTTAATATTTCCAATATATTTTTAAAACTCCCACCACCTATGACTTTTGCTTTTATTTTTAGCAAAACATATTGCTTCCACATGGCAAGGAAAACCAAGTGGATCAGGTAATAACACTTCAATTCCTGCCCCCTTTATTGATGACCCTTCAGTCATTGGAAAAGGAATCACTCCCTCCCCCATTCTATGAAGGCTAAAGTTTCTTCCTCTGTACCATCATCCCAATTTCCCAATCCCACTTCAAGGACTTGGCCTCATCTGTTATTCCCTTTCTTACCTGGGTCACAACCTCTTCCTTTCTGTTTGTCCTTTCTACTGGGTCTGCAAACATTCAAATTGCTACCCTCATACCAAAAGCAAAAACAAAAATTGCTACCTTGACCCTCTCCATTTCTCTCTCTGGCAAATTTCTAGAAATATAGTCTACATGTGCTGTCTCTATTTTCTCCATTTAAAAATTATCAAAGCCGCTCCTGCCAAGGGAACTGACAGTGTTCTTGCTACTAAATCTTTTTGTCCTTCTAATTCCTTGACATTTATGTAGCATTTGACATTAACCATTCCTTTATTCTTTAACATTATCTGACTTCTATTACTTTTCTTTATTGTCATCATCTTTGATGACTATTTTTCTCTCCCAATCTCTACATTTATGTCTTAAACCCTCTTTTCCCATCTGACATACTCCCTTCTGGTAACTTCATTTTTTCCATGCATAAACCTTCAACTATGCTTAGGATTGGCAAAATCATATCACTAACTCTCATCTCTGCTGAGCTCCAAACCACAGATCTGTCTGCCTATGAGATGAAGCATGTAACCAGGCAGCTCCAGCTCACTGTATTCAAAAGTGACCTCATTTTCTTCCAGTTCCAAACCTGTTCCACTTCTTCTATAACCAATCCTAATAATGGTGGCATATTCACCCCCATAATCTATATCAGAAACCTCTAAGTCATCCTTGACTCACCTCATCACAATCCTAAGGTACATAGGAAGCATGAGGATTTCAGACTATCTAGGCCTCATCAAGATTGCTACAAACAGAGCCTCCTGAGACAGTCATGAGCTGGCCAAGTCAGAAGAAACTGCAGGAAACTCAGTAAACTCCCTTCAAAGACGAGACTTTCTTCTTATAAATTACCCTCTACTCTTCTCATCTTGCCTTCAAATTCCATGCCCTTAAGAATGATTGTCTATCCTTATGTATAGCATTTCCTTCGTGGCACTTGTCACAATTGTAATTATTTCCATAGCGATTTGTTTAATACCTGTCCCCTCTGTTTCATTAAAGGCTCATACAGATAACATATCTGACTTACTTACACTTTATAAATTCTCAATATTTTTAAATAAATGTATAATTCTCTTTCAATTGTCTGTATCTAACTATTGACTCCAACCAGTTAGTATTTTTTTAATTTTTATTATTATGTTATTCAGTTCTATAATTTTCATTATTTTTTATAACTTTAATATCTTGGCTGAGATTTCTAATTTTTCATTTATCTCAGGAGAATTTGTAAGTGATTATTTTCACTATAGCTGCTTTAAAATTCTTATCAGTAAATTCCAACATCTGGTTCACCTTGGTGTTGACATCAGTGTATTATCTTTTCTCATTCAAGTTATATTGAAATTGTGTTCTAGACAATTTGTCTACTATGTTAGGAGACTCTGAGTCCTATATGGATTGTTTATTTAGCAATCACTCTGTTTACGTATAATGTATGAGTCTTGGCCTATATATGTGGGCTCTGGTTCCAATGGCAGTGTAATTTTCAGCACCTTAGAAGTGTTACTTTGCTTAGTTTGGTCTCTCTGGTACCACTAGGGCTCCCACTGGTGTCGGCTCGTGCTACTTGAGGAAGCTGAAGGATTTTCCTCAGGAAGGCCACTGGATGTCTCTCAGTGGGAGAAGACTGTATTGGGATACCCCTATTTGTGGCTCCTGGTTGTCCTGTGTCTCTGAGTAGAGAAGAGCCTTCCATGGAGGCAGAGGCTTCCTGGGACTAGGCTGCCTGCTATACCTGAATCTTCCCTGCCCAATTCACCTGCCTGCTTCAGTATCTCCCTATAAAAAGGAGAATCTTGGGCCCATGGGGAAGAAATACCTCCCCGGAATGCTATTTCTAGAGGGGCTCACAACTGATCCCCTGTGGGTGGTGTCCCTCTCTCCTGATGTCATCTGAGGCACTCCCATTCCATCTGGGGACAGGGGAGGGAGAACGTCTGGGTTGCATTCTGTTGCCAGTTCTATGTCCTGGAATGCTGGACCAGAACACAATCTTCTGTTGGAGAAAGAGGCTCAAGACACCCTGCCACTGTGCTGTGCCTCAGATCCCAGGGCACTCCTTCTTAACATCTATCAGAGTTATCCTTGCATTGTCTCTCATACCATTTCCAGGTTTATAGCTGTGCCTAGCAGGAAAAAGTTAGGGAAAAATGGGTCTACACCATTTTGCATGCCAGAAGTCCTACCATTGCCCTAATTAACTATTAACTATTTTCTTATCTTTGAGGCTAAATATCAAATACCATTGAGCATTCTGATCCTCTCAACTACATAATGTATATGCTAATCAGTGACATGGTATTCTAATTCTCCACTTACTGTTATTTACCATAGATGTTCATCATGTTCCCCAAGAGAAGGTCTAAAATTTACTCATCAGAAATTTACTTTTCTGAATTAATCAGGGGCCTGATATTAAGCATTTAGTCATTATAGACTCTGAAGCTGTCTTTGCATCAACCTTAACTAAAATGTACAAACTTAGTGGTTAGGTTCTAGTCTTCCAGCTTGAATGAGATTTTAGTTAACCAAATGAATGATATAACTGCCATGTCTTTTACATGCTTAATTTCTTTTCATTCTGGCTCCCTCATTTACTGGGGAAAAAAATGAACTCAGTATTAGACCATAGACAATTATGTAAATTAACCTCAACTCGAACAACCACTTAATTAAATTTTTTTCTACAATATCTTCACTCTTAAAAAAAAAATTTTGCGTGTGACTAATACAGTCTGTTTCAGCTACCCAATGTGGACAACACAATAAAAACTGAATTGTACCCTAACATGATATTTTCTGATTGGAAAAGGGAAAAATCACGTTTGAAAATACAAGAACATGTTAGTGAATATCCTAAAATCCCTGGATTCTTAGTTTATAGATATTCTATTTAATTTTTTTCTGATGTGTAATCAATATGTCTTATAACTGTGGTTATTAATCCTTCTGAGTTTCACAGAACACTTGGAGATATAAAAACTGTAGAACCTTTACAAGCAGGAAAAATGAGCAAATTCACATAAACATGACATTAAGATTGTATAGTTTTGGTGAGTTCACAAACATTGTGGAACCCTTTCATGAATTCTGTAGGAGCTAATGTTTCCAGGTTAAAAAAGCTTGCCTTAAACGTAGGGCAAGTTAACCACATCACCAAACATTAACGTGAAAAAAAACCACTTTCTGGTTATAGCTTAATATTTAATTAAGGGAATGAACTGGACACCTATTAAAGTACCTAAACATAATAGACTTCTGAAATTTTTCTGCCATATTTGCCTTGCTGGATAGGTTAGATATATCTGTCTCTTTATATAAGAATTTTGAATTATATGTTGCAATACTAAGGTAGTAGCTCTAAATGTTTTAAATACACACTAAAGTATAGGTATTTCCAGGATAGACAAAGGCACACACATGCATCTGTTTCCATAATATAAGAATTTTGAATTATATGTTGCAATACTAAGGCAATATCTCTAAATGTTTTAAATATACACTAAAGTATAGGTGTTTCCATAATAGACACAGGCACACACATAAACACACACATACATACTCATACACCCCTTGATCCAGAACCACATATATAAATTTTTCGACAGAATCTTTTATCATTTGTAGCCTTCAAAATGAAAAATAAACAAATTGATAAAATAAGAATAAAAGATTTTTTAGCATGAATTATTTCTCATATATTAAATATTTGGGGCACAAATAAACTCGAACTACATTCCCAAAATGGAACTTAATCTAAATTTTATTGTATTTTTCAAATACGATTTCTCAATTCAGACTTAGAAAGCTTTAATTTGAGTTGATAAGGAAGCTAATAAAACAAATATCTAAACTCAAAGAAAGTATATTTTTATGTGATATACTCTATATCGTATATATATATGTATTTATATATTTACTTCCTTTGCCATACATATGTCATATTTCACACACATACACACATACACACACAGAATATATAAGTACAGGGAACTGCAGATTTCAAATTTCACAAAGCAACCAGATTCTGACATCACAATCAGAAAATATCATGTTAGGGACCTGAGACTAAACATCAGTATATTATGAATTTGACTGATCATATGAAAGAGTGATACTCTCTACTTGGCAATGTGTAAGGCAAAACTCTTCTAGAAATGGTTGCTAAGAAAATAATCAAAGATGTAAATAATCTATATTTAAACAGAGGCTTTCATTAGAACATTATCTATACCATTGAAATTTGGGGTAGAATCTAAAAGTCCACCAATAAATGTAGTAAATTATGACATCTCCATATATAGAATAGTATTCAATTTAAAATAATTATAGGACATTTACTGTCATAGGAAAATATATTATTTAGAACATAATTAAAAATTAGTGCATAAAATGTGTTCAATATATTAACATTTTTGTAATAGTCTCAATTATTATGTTTTAAACATTTAAAATTTTTAGTTTATTGTTTTCCTGTGTTCCTGAATCAGATTTTCATTATAATAGAAAAAAATTATATTTTATAAAATGTAATTACATACTAAGAAATTGCATACTAAGAATAAAGCATATTTTTAAATATAAAGAATATCTCTTAAATGTCATCAAAATACCTAAAATTTAACTACTATTAATGTAAATTATGATATAATATCCAATTTGTCTAGAAAATATTTTTGTAACATAAATATGGTAGTTTGTATAAAGCTGGGGAAAAAAAAAGAGAACTAGAGATTACCATTTTATAAGTGAATCACCAGGGCCGTGCAAAAAAAAAAAAAAAAAAATGGTGTCTAAGAGGCCTGCGTAATTCAGGCAATAAGAAAGTGCATAATGGTGGAGGAAGATCATCAGCGTCCCCATCAGCCAGTCCAGATTAAATGTCCTGCACAACTACACACATCCTTTCACTCACTGAGCACACTTCTGATTAATTATTTGATTGCCTTAGTATCTAGATGGAAGAAAGCATGGGCCCATGAGATAAGAGAAAGACGATGGTCCCAGGGAAAGCAATACCCTCCCAGAGAGCCCCCCCGCCCCCACCTCATACACCCCAGCTATAAATTTAAAAGCTGACATGCGTTTATAAATCATTTTCTCGTAAGTGTTTTTCGGGGTGCCACATAACCGTTCTGTGTACTCTGATTATCCATAAGTGAACATGAAAAAAAAAATGAGTTTCTGTGAAGTTAACCACTTGGGTGTCATTACAAGTTATATCTAGATACCAGTAAATTTAACCTAGAAAGCCAGTTTCCAGGTCTTTCTTTACCAATGCCTCTAAACATTTCAACTAAAATGAAGGCAGCAGCTCAATTTATAAATTCCTAATATCTTAGCATTTTTTTCCAAAGCCTAAGTTGTCCTGTTTCTCTTAGTTTGACTGATGACAAGAACTATAAATGTAAATATTATACAGATTCAGCTGGATAAAATATGTAGAGCATGTATCTTAAGGCTTTGCGTGTAAGTCTCTTGGGTGTGATGACGTATGGGAGAGAAACTGACAACCTGTGAATGGAGGGTCTCCCCTATAACATGTCCTTATGAACCTCTTTATCCCTGTTAAAGAGACAACGAAGGCTTAATGCTTGAATTAGGAGATTATGTAAGCTTTGGCTTATATTTATAATAAAGAGATCTTAGAGAAATATTTTGATTTCTAGAATTACTACATCTTCACTCATTAATTAAAGAGCCTCACTCTCCACCTCTACTTTCAAAGTTGAAAGATAACCATTCTAGCATAGCTCTGATGTACAACTGGAGGAGGGAGGATGGTGGCACTTTGCTAAGTGCTGTTATGCAACTAGGAGTAAGATTTTCACAAATTCCATCTTGATCAGATAATACTCTTACTCAGTATTCATATCTTGGCACAAAAATCAAACCATTCAACTTAAAATTGGCACAACCTGAACAATTGCAATGGCCCTTTACTGGTCTTTTGTTTCTATGCTTATATTCCTCCAACCCATCCTCCACACTGCCAACATCATCTTTTTTTTTTTTTTATTACACACACCAAATATGTCCCTCTCCTTAAAATTTTTAACGGCTTTCCCACTGACTACAGAATACAACCTAAATTCCTTGATGTGGTATATAAAACTTTCTATAATCTGGCTCCTGTTTTACATAATCCTCCTAATCATCTTAATACCACACACACACAAATCCTCCACACTGCCAACATCATCTTTTTTTTTTTTTTATTACACACACCAAATATGTCCCTCTCCTTAAAATTTTTAACGGCTTTCCCACTGACTACAGAATACAACCTAAATTCCTTGATGTGGTATATAAAACTTTCTATAATCTGGCTCCTGTTTTACATAATCCTCCTAATCATCTTAATGCCACACACACACAAATACACACACACACATACACACACACATACACACACCTAGCTTACAGACCAAATGTTTTCTCTCCATTCTTTCCCATTTATTTACAGGCGCATTCATTCTTCAACTTGGATTTTCTCTCCGTTTACTCCTCTGACTTCAGGAAGATTTAGGTGCAGCTTTTCTTATTTATCCCTTAACTTGGTAACTAATCAATCAAAGCAGCTTACATATTATAATTGTTTTCATATTTATTAACCTACTAAGTCCTTCTCTAAAAGTGATTCTTGGATCATCAGCATCAGCATCACCAGAAAACTTGTTAGAGATGCACATTTTGAGGATCTACCTCTAGATCTACCGAATCAGAAACTCTAGGAGTGGACCCAGAAATCTGAGTTTTGATAAGACCTCCAAGAATTCTAATGCTCATTAAAGTTTGAGAATCACTGTTTTAGGCAATATGTCAGGAATTGAGGCAAAGCTACTCATAATAGAAACTCAGCTAACAGTAGTTTAACCCAATGGGGGATTATTTTTGTCACAGAAGAGGAAGTATAGAGTTAGGTAGCCTAAAGTAATTTAAAGAAGTTAGTAAGGACCTAAATTCTGTGGAGCTTCCTAATCCACAATTATTAACATGTAGTGTTCATCTTCAGGCTCACAAAATGACTACTTTTCAGTGAATCTTTTTCTTTTTTTCAATGAAACTATAACTTTTCTCAGAAGGCCACTCATTAGCCTCCATCTACATCACAAAACTGCAAAGACTCTCGGAAAACCAAACTTTCTAGCTGGATACCTTGTTGACATTTGTAAAAATAGGGTTTTGATAGTACAAAAGTTTGGGTAGGCAACTGGCATGTCTTTCATAACCTGGAATAAATTATTTCTATCATTGACAACAAGAAAATAAAGAGGCAGTTCATTTAAAAATGTGCTCCTAATTTTTGCTTTCTTTATAAGAACTTTAATCACTGTTTAGTCATTAACCTTATTAATTAGGTTAAGCTCAATATAATCACTGATGTGTGACCTTTTTTTAATTTATAAAAATAACAACTTTTATAAGGTTCTACTAAATATAAACACTTCATTTTGAAAACATATATTTAGTTATTATTGTACTTATATACTACAAAAAACAAAGACTTCTTTAGTTGTTTGTTCAATTAAAGGAGAGAAAAATGAATTCTCAACTGCACCCAGAAAATTAAAGTCTATGATTTGAACTCCTTGGGCAATAAGAACCTACATGTTGTACCCTTTGGGAGAACTAAGCTAGA
The DNA here is from genome assembly GCF_000325575.1 of Pteropus alecto. Classification (NCBI taxonomy): domain Eukaryota; kingdom Metazoa; phylum Chordata; class Mammalia; order Chiroptera; family Pteropodidae; genus Pteropus; species Pteropus alecto. The sequence goes on along the minus strand of NW_006442512.1, from coordinate 10,222,750 downwards.
AAAGGTGATGAATTAATGAAAGTCCTACTGCTCAGAAGACAAGTCAAAGCATACACTGACATTTGCTCAATCTGTATATTTATCTTCAAAATTGAAACTTAATTTTTAATAGTCAGGGCACCAAATTAAAATTTGGCTTGTATCAATCGGCATGATTTTGAAGAAAGGCATTTCCAAAAGCGTTCTTTGTTTTCATCAGATTGCCATGTAGAATGACAATTCCAATTTGTTTAAAAGTTATACAAGGAATGATTCATGGAACTATTTTAGCACCAGATCTGTATATGTAGCCCATTTTACAAAGTAACACCTCAGATTTTCAGTGAAGTCAGGTTTTTGCTCTGCATTATGCAGCGATAATTGATAGTCAATTGGTATTTCTTCATTATCCCTGATTCTATATGTGGTCTTTGGTATTAATTATTTGTAAAGTGTATTCTTTATAGCTCTCCACATAGAGATGGAGAAAATAACACATTTATAGGAGCATTTGATTGAAATTTTTAAAAAACTAGAGAAAATAATCACACATTTCCTAAGTGGAATGATTCCTAACACTGTAAAACATTTATTTTAAGAACTGTGCATTTTCTTTCTTGCCCATCTGTGCTCAGCATTTGGACTAAGAGTACTTTCAGGGTTAGAATATGAATCGACTCAGGAAGCCACTAGTTGAGTAAATGGTCACTGTAGTGAAATCACTTGAAAAATGTCTTAAATTTCAGGATTCTCTGAATAACTTTTAGATTTTGTCAGTGGTGGCTCATTGTGGTCTCTGAATGTAAAAAATGACATGGTGGATATTTTTAACTTTGAAAAGAAAGATTCTAAAATAAATTCAAAAAGGATTGAATGTAAAAATTAAAATATAAAAAACTAAATAAAATGCGAGGAAATAATAACATCTCAATTTGAGTAATAACTTTCTAAATATGAAATAAAATTGTATGAATTATTTAATTAATGAAATTAATTAGTATGAAATGCAATTCCTCACTGGCTGTTAGCCACAGGATTTCCCAATTACCTGCCATATGGCATGCATCTGGCTTCACCAGAGTTCGCAGGCAAAAAGAACCAATGAGACAGATTTTGTACAAGACCTAAGTCACAGTCTTTTGTGATCTAATTACAAAAAGGAAATTCTATCATTTTTTGAGTATTTTACCGGTTAGAAGGAAGTCACTAGGTGCAGACTAAATTCAAGGGGAGAGAATTTCACAAGGGCCTAAATATCAAAGGGTATTATTGAGAGTCAGCTTGGAGACTTCCTACCAGAGAGCTCAAACTGGATTTGTTTATTAATACTTAAAATTATTCTTTTAATAATCCACTCAAAAAACTCATGTGTAAATTCAATATTCTTCACCATTCTAAAATCGGTAACTACAATCATTCATCAACCATTAATCCAATGGGCAATCCCAGTTGCAAAATATTCTGTTAAATGGAGATCATTAAAATATTCATGCCATACATAATCTTTAATTTTGCAATGTAGTGCATGAAGTTGCTTTTATTGTATTCAACACAATGTTAAAGTTATTTGTACTTTCCAATTCCAAGATTCCATAAAATATTGGGATATTTTCTTACACTACAGCTGCTAGTTTACTTGCTTTCTTTCATCCTGTGATTATAGAACTTAGTGATTCACTATTTGTAGAAAGTTTCACACATTGTGAAGCTTTTCTAAATCTGTATGAAAGGATGTAGGTTATGTTACATGAGTTTCAGAATGGCTTCCAGGCGAGCACTTGAAAACCACCCACTTGGGTGCTTTGGGCTGAATTCTGATAGTTCATTTTGCTGACCTTCAAAAGCACCTTCCCTTACTCTCAGTAGCAGAGTTCCAGATGCCCACTCCCCAATCACTTCCAGAAGTCCTATAATCTGTAAATACAAACCAGAATATAGAGTGGCTTCTGTTTTCTTGACTGAACTCTCACTGAAACGACAATGCTATACAGCTCTCTGCTCTCCCAGAGGACTAACTGGAAGCAAGCTTGAAGCACAACACCCTCATCAAAGCATTACTCTTTTCTTTTGTACCAAAACTTTTCTGTCCCTGAAATAATCAGAATAGTAATGCTCTATCACTAGAAATAGTTTCATATTTTAAATTTCTATCTTTTTTGATCCCCTATGAATTATTATTTCCATTTTACAGACAGAAGAATTGAGATCTCAAGAGGTTACATGAATGACCAAAATGTCATGATTGTAAGTAAAAAAACAAGAATTTGAACTCAGGTCAGCTCACACTAAATCCAGGGTTCTTTCTGCCATACCATAGCAAATATTATAAAAACATACACATACAAATAATGCTTAATAATGTTTTTAAATGATGACAATTATGGACCCAAAAGTCAAGAATGAAGAACAAATTCCTTACCATGGACATACAAACCCCTCCAAAATCTGGCTCCTCCCTATCTCTTCACCTTCTTCCCATTCACTCCTCCCACCCCATCCTCCTAAGTTCTAACTTCACAGAAACACCTTTCATTCTCACTGCCATGCATTTTCTTCCTCTGCTGTCTCTGCCTGGAGTCCCTTATCCATGCTTCCTACTTCTACTCTTTCAGCATCATCACCCTTTCGAGAGCATCTACACATTGTTCATAACTTAACATAGAGGTTATTGCCACCATGATGACTTTCTGTCTTCCTCTTTCCCACTTCCACTCCCTTTGTATCTACACAGTATAATTGTTACATAGATTTATATACATATTTATAGCACTTATAATGTTTAAATTGCATTTAATTAGTTATTTTTTGACTATGTATACTATTATTTACAATTCACAGAGCACTTTAATGTTATTTCAATTAATCTTCAATGGATTAATTGAATATGAATGTTATCATCTTTATAAGCAAAGAATGGATCTTAATTCATCTTTGTATTCTAGATTCCCAGTATTGTGACAGGAACAAAGCACATTTTTAAGGAATATGTGTTAACCAAACAAGAGATAAAGGTATATAGATATAAAATAGCTACCTGGTGCATTTAGGGAACAAAAAATGACATGAAAAATGCATGCATAATCACCAATGTTGATATCACCTGGAAAATTTACTCACCAAGCTCAGTAAAGCAGTTGCACTTTTCTTTATCTACACAGCACCTTATACATCTAAGAGGGAAAAAATAAATAGATTCAGAGTTAAGAAGGAAGAGCTATGTATTTACTTAAAAGAACAATGTTAAAGCAGTTCTAATTTTTCTGCCAGAATTGAGAAAAATTTTGGCTATTTATAAGCACTGTTTTATAATGTAAAGCACATTAAACCCTGAGCCTTGAAACTTGAATTCTTTCTGCTTTGCCACTACTAATTAGCTAAGTGAAATCGAAAAACTCATTTAACCCCTCTGGCTTCAATTTTCTTTCATAGAAAATGAAGAGGTAAGATCAGATCATTTCTAAAATTATTTGTAGTTCAAAAATCTCACATTTTTACATCTTCATCTTTTGATTAACATGATTATGTAAAATTACTTTTGCCCGTCACTTAATGAGAATCACCAGCAAGACACAGGATCTAGAACAGGCCTGGGGACTAGTAACTTACAGAATCTTATTTTTCTATTCAAATTTCTAGGTACAGGTCACAATTGAATATAAATTTATTGCACATAATTTAAAGTTATTTCTTTATCTTTAGTTCTCAAATATAATCTTTGAGAAATTGCAGTTGGTTATGATTGGCATCTATTTTTATCCTTTGTACTTTATGAGAAACTTTCTCAGGCAAGCACAGTCATACACTATCATGATGACTATTTACAAGTTTCATAAAGTTGCTGAGTACCTCGAATGTATAAAGCCCTAAATCTCTATCTTTTGAGGAACTGAAGTAATACAACAATTTCTGTTCTTATGCATGGAACATGTAATCTCTTTAACTGTGCCTTTTGATTCTAATTTGCTCATTAAAATTAGCTGACTATAATCTATGTAATTTGTTAAGAAGGTTGAAATGATTGGTGCCAGGTACTATCTTAAGAATAATATACATAAGTATACACTTACCTTCTGGTATTATTATGGTCTGATTTATATATTTTTATATATTTGTATTATTTGGCATATTTGTATATATTTGTATATTTTGCTGTGTTTCTCCCTTAGTAGAATGTATACTATATACAGTAAACAGAATTTGAAGCCACGGGAGAAGATAAGTATGTCTAGAAGTGTGTGTATGCAGAGGAGAGAGAGGAAAAAGGAGAGCAAAAACAAAAGAAGCCATTCTGGAATCCTGAGATTTATGAAGTAGCCTCAGTTAGAGGTGCCTGTGAAGGTGCCTGAGAAGGAATATTCAGAGAGGTAGAAAGAACAGCAGGAGGGAATGGGAGCATGGAAGCCACAGGAGAAAAAAAATTTAATGAGTAGCTAGCTAGTATTACCAAGAGAGAAGGAATAAAAATACTTAAAATAGACCTTTTGATTAAAAAGTCATAAGTGATCCTGAGAACTGTCCCAGGAAAGAACTAGAATAGAACATCAAATTACAGTGAGTTGAGGTTTAACCTAATGGTGAGGAAATGGAAAAAAAATGTTGAATACTCAAGAAGTTTAATGGTAAAGGTAAACAGAGGTGAACTTAAAGTTGAGTGAAAGAATTTTCGTGGAAGCAAAATTAATGTTTTAAAAGGGAGAAATTTTAGCCTTGTTTTTAAACTGAGGTAAAGTAACTAATAAAAAGGAAAAGACTAAAGCTATAAGAAAGGAAATACTTACTGGAATAAAGCTTGAAAAACAGAGATAACGTCCCTCTTGGAGATTAACAGATGTCTGAATCTGTAAATGCATTTAGAGACGGAAAGAATGCAGGATGGAGGACTCATAATTTATACTTGCTCAATAAAAAATATGGCTAGTGCTGAGAGTGAGGAATCCATTAGGGAATTTAAAAATTTCAAAAGAAATAAAGATTTAAAGTAGCTTCTATGGGGAATGGGGAAGGAAAAGAAATAAATAGAAACAAAGGAACAGCATAGCACTATTCTGAATGTATAACATGTCATGTTATATAAGAACATGTATATTCAAAAGTATATGCACAATAATTTACATCACTAAAAAACAGATTTCAATAGGTAACCAGGTGAGAGCTGTGGATCAACCAAAAAAGATGCAGATTAGGTTGTCAGGAGTTCAAGGAAAGCTATACAACACAACGCAGACAGGGGATAAATGTACAATAAGTTGTGGCAACTTTGGAACATCTTATTTTTCATTTCGAGCAAGCAGTCTAGGGATAGATGAGAACTTTGCTTCCTAACCTCCCCCGAAGAGAAGAGTTAGGATTGAGAATAAAAAGAGCACTGGTTGAGATTAACTGTTTTGAAATTTATGGAGGCAGGCTTCTAGTTTTATCAAGAGATTGCAAGAACCAGAGATAAGAGAGAGTCATAGGACAAAACTAGAAAATCCTTTTCCAAGGACTGATTTCTCCAGCAAGAAATTCCAAAATATTTTCCAGGTGATTAGCTTCAGGCGGCCATTTAGTAGCCCCAAAAACTGTCAAGAAACTGTTTTGGAGTGATACTTTAAGTCATATATTGGCAACATTTTGCTTTTAAAGTATACCAAGTTTTATTGATTTTAAGAGAATGTTTGCTTTAGGATGATGCAATAAATACCACTGTTGGGTTTGCTGCTTGAAACGCTCACCTCAAGAAAGGACGTACGTGTCTAAATTATTTGAATTGATTGTTAGAAGATATATTTAACATATATAAAATTGAGTAGCTCCCTCTGTAGCCATGATATAGCCTTCATTGCTACATGAAAAGGCATTAGTAACTATGATAAAAGACTCAGCTACTACAATAAAAGCTCTGATGGAGATAGTCTTGGTCTTCCATTCACAGAAGTTTGTTACTAAAAAGCTACAGTTCAAGGGCATCCATGATGCTCAAGAAGAGAGTAAATACCCAGCATTTCTGAGTCTCAGACCTCCAGAATCATCATTCTCTTTCTACCTGTTGCTCAGACATCAATTATGTGATGAAAATGTGTTTTTTAAAAAGAAAAATGAAGATTGGCAAAAACATTTGAAAAATTAGTCTAACTAGGAGTAAAATAAAGGCACTTATAAAAATGCAGAAATGTATCTCACCTATAACAATGGTAAAGATTCAAAAGTACAAATAAAACCAGTGTAGGTGAGTGTATAGTAACATGAAGTCTCTTTCAAGTTGGTGAGAGTGTAAATCTATATCCTAATTGAAAAAAATTAGTAGAAGTTTATATCAAGAGCCTAAGACGACTGCACATATTAACTCAAACATTTCACTTTTAGAAATTATATTAAGGGAAAAAAATTGGCATACACAAGAAAGTGTTAAGAAGATATTTAATTATAGAGATAGTTATAATAGGAAAAACATATAAACAACCCAAATACTTAACAACTGTGGTATTGTTCTACAAATTTTGGTGTGTCTATGTAATTGGTATATTAGACAGCTATTTAATAATATTATGTTTTGTTTCATTTTTTAAAAAATCAATATCCTAAAAGTCTCCATGTTAAAATTTTCCTACAACTAGGCAGGAAATTCTACAAGATATTTGCATTAAGGGTTTTTGTTGTTTTTGTTGCTGTTGTTTTTGCAGGGTGAGAGGAGGTTAGCAATGCATGTAAAAGTTAGAACTAAGAAAAGTAAACTTTTACTTGTGTTTATCCCTGTGATAATATAAGGTATTTGTTGTCTGACTTGAAAGGCAAATCTGGGTAAATTTTAAACGACTTCACAAAACTTTATTCCTTATTTCAGTGAATCTGTCTTGGCCCCTTTACTTGGAAGATTAGAAAGTAGATTGTGTTGGCACATTGTAAATACAGGCATCTTTCAGAAGCTGAAATTCACATGAACTAGGTTCATCAGAATACAATATAAATCTAAATTAAAATTTATTAATTCACAAGAAATAACTGCTACAGAAGCCAGCATACTTGAAGTCCATGTGACAGGGCATATTTATGTGAAGCTGGTTGATAAGCAGAGAGTTGTTAGATGAGCTTGGAATCTGAAGAGAGAATTAGGTGAATAAAGTATTTAATGGTATTAGGGGAAAACAGCCTGGTACGAGCTAACCAGAAGGATGGTCTTTCCAATAAAACCAAAATATTCAACTGCAGTCCCCTTCCTTTATCTCCAAGCCACAAATGGCCTTACTGTATCATAATGTGACTGAGAGGTGAAATTAGCGGGGATTCCCATCCCCTAGATAAGGGGGCCTTCATACAAGACATAAGCATATAGAAAGGGATTAAACAAAGAGAGCTTTTGTGTAGTCTCCTAAGACCAAGTAGGAAAGTAAAGGATGCCTAGCTGAAGAGGAGAGATAAGGGTTATGGTTTGTCATCACTACAGAAAGGGTCTGGTATATGTTGACCGCTGAGTCTGGAAGGTGATTTATCCCCATGTCTACCAGTTTTGAGGAGGTTGAGTCCTTTTGTGTCTGGCAAGAGCAGTAGAGGCACTCACATTAACCACTCTAGCCTGTTACCAAGAGACTGCAAGGGCAGCATGTGTCCTGTTCGTTGCCTTTGCACTTGGCCTGCTGGCTGGAGTCTTTCACTGATATGTGGCCAGTGGAGCACAGGCAGGCAGCTCAATCCTATTGAGCACTACCAGTTGCTTAACTTTGGCTGCCCAGGTTTTTGACTAAACCATGTGATACTGCCAATATCAGACCATATGACCTACAAAAATGGCAATTTCATATGGTTAAACCTATGTATCAAAGTTGGGCATAAGAATCAAAGACTCTGTACTCTCTTACTAAAAGTAAAAGAGCAATTTCTTTTAAGAATATAAGTCAAACAAATCCAAATTAGATTTTAAGTTTAGCGAAGGAAACTAAATCTCAACTCATCTATGAGAAATTAATCAGCTAAGATCCCACTAAAAGCTTGAGCTGGTTTGGAGAACTTTTTGATGACCAGCAATAACAGGGGTAAAAGGATTTTATCTTCAGGCATAAGTCTCCAGGGGATCTGTTTCTGAGACCCTGACCAAAACAAAGAGGAACACTGGGCTAAGTTGTCAGGCTAAGACCCTCTCCCTCTCAGGAGTATTTGGATAGGCAATACCAACATTTACCCTGTGGCTCCCCTTTCTTTACACCCCTATGACTAATAAAGCCTACATCTAATTGACATTTGAACTTTTTACATATATTAATTCATTCAAAAAGTTACAATACAGTTCTTTTGCCCTGGAAAATAATCCTTCATTTTCAAGACAATTTATGTATGCCTACTCTGAAATATTGATTTTTCAGTTGAACAGTGAAAACAATCTTATTTCCAGGTTCTCAGAGGATTCATCAATTTAGTGACTGCCAAATAGTAATAAAAGTAACATGTTACTGAGCTCTTACTATGTGCTGAGCTCTGTTATAAGTCCTTTCCATGTGCTAACTCGATTCCTTATTAGTATTCTAACTAGGAAAGGCAGGATTCAAAGCCAGGAAGTCTGGTTTTAGACTCTCTTAACCAGCTGTACTTAATTGTTTTTAATATTCTTATACTAATATAAAAGAGGAAAACAACAAAAATCCTATGAATTTAGTTTTTTTCTGTAACGAATATATTTAATTTACATAAGAAGGAAAATTTGTTTTTCAGGTTAACTTTTTATTGCTTGTTATCTGTCTCTCCTTATTCCAAATGAAAGTTCCTTGAGGGCAGAAACTTTAAATGTTTTGGTCACTTCTGTATCTCCAGGGTCTGGAACAAAAATAGGAAACACTCATTGAATATAATGACCATCCTTTTAATTCTTCCTATTTTCCATTTTATTTCTTTTCAGAAAAAAAAGGGGGGGGCATGACTTATACAATAAATTATATGGCCAACTCATCTATCTATATTTTGTTGAACAAATAAATTACCTGAAAAGAAACTTTGACATTTTAATTTTTCGTATACTTAAATGTCTTGTACCATCTCCCAAAATGCCAGGGTCTCTATATAGATAGAAATCAGTGCTTACAAAAGGCAAAAATCATATGAAGAACAGGACCCCATGACTTAACTCCAACTCAGTGGGACAGAGTCCACAAAGAGCAAGACACAAGCTCTGGAACAGGAAGTTGTCCTGCCTCTCTCCAGGCTTTGATATTGATTATGGCCTTTGATGCCATCTGAAGAATGGCTATTCCCTGGAAATCAGCATTTTATCACATCTAAGAGGTAGAAAAGTATGGCTGTACATATTACAAGATTAGCTGTGGTTGGTAGGATCTCATAAAACAAGGAAAGGAATGTATTAAATAAGAAAAATATCCAACAAAAAGTATGTTACTCATATGGGATACAAGCAAAGGGGAGAGAGTACTTAAAATGCTCTGGTCAGTAAAATAAGGAGAAAGAATCTAAATGGCTGCCAACATGAGTTTCCTCACCAATGTTATCATATTTAGAAAATCTCCATGCAAATGAAAGAAACAGTAAGCAGATACACAACTGCATGGTTTTTAGCCATTTCAGACTTCAAAAAAAAAAAAAATGTCTGGAAAGAAATTTGGAAGGGTTTAAGAGATAGTGTAACATCAGAGGAGATGGTTTTGGGAAATTGTATATAATTTAATGACCCTTCATGCTGGGAATTCTTAAGTGACACAAACCTGTCATTTCATTCACTGCCTTCACCACTTAAACTAAATAAACTAAATGTTTCATGTGGCCAATACCACAGAGTTAAAAGTCCCAGAAGTGGTAAAACTTATTCTTCTATCCTGGTGGCTTTGGGTATAGACTTAAACTTTTTAAGAAAAATGAAACAGCCTGATGCCTTAATTTCTTTCCCTGATTGCTGTCATCAAGAAAAGTCTAGCTAGCCAAATTAGGCCTGCCACTTGCTTTTGTAAATAAAGTTTTATTGAAACACCATCGCATCCATTTGTTTACATATTATCCATGCTATTTTCACACTACAAGGGCAAAATTAAGTAACAGTCAGATAGAAACAGTAGTATGGCCCGCAAAACTAAAAATATTTACTATATATCCCTTCAAAGAAAAAGTTTGCTGACCTCGTAGAAAAAAACGAGAACAGCAGATTTATTATTAGATTCTTATAAAAGACTGTTGTGACATACTTAATGCATTCTCTTTTCAATATTTGAGTCACTTTTTGGTGATATGATTAATATTTTGAGAGATATTTTTAATTTTCCAAGACTTTAGACTCAGACATTCTTCTTGCTCATGTAAAGTAAGTGGTAGGCTAATGATTGAAAATCACTGAAGAACATCTAACTCATCTCAGAATAAAGTTCCAAAGTATCATGATTACCCTGTTTAGTATTCCATCAAACTGTTGAATTTTATAGGACTCTCATAAGAGTTTAATGTACTTCCAATGCTATAATCAAACAAAGGCATATATTAACACAAACATTCTGATTATATGACATAAGATTTTAAAAACATATATTCAATCTACAACCTGAAAACAACAGAACGGTGTATCATTGCTGGCTGTAGTTAAATCTATCATAAACTACATTATTCTTTTTAAATCTGAATATAATTTTATTGACAGAAATGGTTTACACTAGGCCAGTAATGTGAACAGGCAGTATAAGTCAACTATAAGGTATTAAACAAATCACAGCTGTGAACTATTTATTAAGTAATTGATTTCATGCCATGTTTATCTCTGTGACTCATCAAGACATTTTTACCTCATGAAGTGGTATTTTCTTTTATTCGAATGAAATAAACACAGATTTACAGTTTCATAATTTTTCATATCCTCCATGGAAGAAAAAAGACTTTTAAATCTCACTAGATTGTTCAATATAATTAAAACATTTAGAAATATTTAAAAATTTGCATTTTTTATAGTAAGGAAAATATCATTTTTGAATAAGTTCTTCAAAGAACAATGACAAAACAAAGAAAGTGATTACTTTCAGGTAAACATTCTAATGTATTAGATTGAATGACAAAAATAGAGCTAGTCTTTGCACACCATTCAGCACAACCAGATTTTTTATAAAATAGTTTATTAAAGCAAGATTCTGAAAGGGATGGGTCTTATATAGTTTTAGTTTTCTTTAGTTCATCACAATCAAATTATAAGGATGGGAAAATGTGTCCAATATCTATTTTTAACAAAACTTGGAGGGGTTCTTTAGTTGATAAGGTTAAAAGAATTACAAAGGATTCATCCACAAGAAAGATATTACATATTTTTTTTTCCTAAAACTAATAAGCACAAACTCTTTAAATATAACACATTGGAAGGAGGGAAAGATTTCGTATAAACTTATGAAAATGTTTGAGCTGCTGTGACTACAAGAATACTCTAACTCTGGTTGGTTCCAGATTCTGTGCTCCTCTCATTATACTTCCTCTTCTGAGTATCCTACATAGGTTTTCTACTGCTATATTTTCTATAGAAAGCTGTTGGCCTCACTTCCCCATACCCTGCGTTGTTCAGGGCTGCAGCTTTATTCTCTTCCCTGTTGTATTCTGTAGGTGTTTTCTGCTGCTATGGAGAAAATTTTCCTAATTGGGGTCTTCATGTTTATAATACTAGAGAATTATACTGATATATGATGCAATTAAACATTTTCGAATTGCTAAGGCCATGGAGAGGGGAGGAACTTCTGTTGATCTCAGACTCAGGAATGTGAGACCTGCATTTGTACTCCAATAGTTCACATATGATAGAACAAAGAATTAAACTAAACCATTTTATTAGATGATTTTTGTTTCTTTTTTATTAAACTCTCTCCAGTAGGAGTGGACTTTAAATAAACCAAATAATCTTATTTTTCTAGAATAGAATTTCCAAAGGGAACTAGAAATATATTGTCTAAAAGGAACATTAGCAAAAAGTATATTTCTACTGTCTTACAGGAACACTTTTCATTAAAGTCTCTTTAAGACAATATATTTCTAGTTTTTATTGTAGCATGAGTCTAAACATGCTGCTGTTGTATTTTGAATGTCTTCTTTCATCAAATAGCTCATTATAATATCTGGTTCTTCTTATTTTGATATATTAAAACCAGTAACTCTATTAGTCATGTGTCCAACAGATTAAGTGAGGAGAATTTAATGAAGAGATGGTAGTGGGTTGAACAGTGGCCCCCAGAAAACATTTATACCTGGAACCTCAGAATGTGACCTTATTTGGAATAAGGGTCTTTGTACTTGTAATCAAGGCAAAGGTCTCAAGACGAGATCATCCTAGATTAGGGTTGGTTCTAAATTCAATGAGAAACAGAAGTAAAAATGTCACAGAGAAAGCCATGTGAAAGCCAAAGTAGTAATTGGAGTGATATATACACAAGCCAAACAACATGAAGGATTTCTGACAGCCGCCAGAAGCTAAGAGAGAGGCATGGAATCCATCCTTCCTCCTATCCTTCATAAGAAACCAACCCTGTTGACAGCTTCCTTTTGGATCTCTCAACTTCAAAACTGTAAGAGAACGTCTGTTGTTTTAAGCTACTAAATTTATATTGATTTGTTATGGTAACCTTAGGAAACTAATACAGAAACTATTCACTGATTTAGTAAGAGTTAAAAAAAGCACCCTGTTCAGAGAAAGAAGGGGAGGAGATCATTATCATACCTAAGTCTGAAAAGGCAAGGAGAAGTTATCACAATCCAGAGAAAAGCTGTAGCTATAGGAGAGGAACACCAGGGAAGCGTGACCTTAAAAAAAGGAAAGCAGCCACTGACAATCTATGACCCAGAAAGGAGAGAAAGGAGAAATAACCCTGCCCTCTCTCTCTTCTGCCCTCTGATCTCCTGCCAATAAATCCCTTTGGTCAAATAAAGGAAAATGAGAGGGCAAGGCCACAGAGCAGGGTGGAGAAGGGAGAGGCGTAGATTTAAAGGAGCAAATGAAGAATATCTAACATCCAATACAAGCAATACCATAGAATTATTTTTGCAGCAAATATTTATATATTATGTTTATTTCTGAGCATGAGCAGAAATAAAAGATATAAAATATAACAGCTTTTTAAATTGCCAAATGTCTTAATTCATGAAAAATAAATTTTCTCTGTACATTTCTGTCAAGGCCTATAGACTGATAAAGTATATTTAACTACGAATCCAAGAGATTTATGTTGTAAATTTTAAAAAAATAGTGTTTCCTCTCTAACTATTAAAATATATGTTTTTACAGGGTACTGACTTTCATTTTCAAATATAAAACTAACATTATGTGCAGATAATATGAAGAAATGGCCTTTACTTAAGTACTTACTATGTCAAAAATATTCAGTATTGTTCAGAAGTTTGTACAGTTATTCATTTTTAAGTTATGACACCTTGATCTTTTTCACTATACTGAAAATCTTACTTACTGGCAATTTTATTGAATTTGTGAAATTGGTGGATAATATGCCCTTTCATAATCAAGCTATGTTGAGAGCATTTCAAATTATCAACTCATTAGCCACCTGTTTAGCTAATATGTTGTTTATAATCTTTAAAATACCCCAGTAAAGCAATGATATTTCCTGGTTCATTAAGTTTATACAAACTTCACAATCTTTATTTTGTCCCCAAGTTAATAGCTGGTACTGTAGTCAAATGTGAAAATATTTCTACCAGAATGACATTAATTGCTTTGAAACTTCATGTTAGCATCTGTAGTTCAATACAACTAGTGCTTTTACAATCAGCTGATATGAGGAGTTAGGACAATATAAAGTATGGATTAGGCAACACGTTACATCAATTTTGTTTCCAGTACTTCCCACCTCTAAGTTTAAAAACTTCCCCTGCAGTACAGAGTTTGAGTGAAACAAATAACATGAACTGTGAATAAGTGGAGGAGAACTACAAAGATATTTTCCAGAGATAGCTTCTCAGCTGCAGATCTGTGATGATGCAGAGCTCAGGTGGAGAAAGAGAAATATTTTACATAGGGAGCTTCGGCAGCCACAACGAGGAATTATGGTCCCTAGACCACTATCAAGTAAGAAGAACTGAAAAGAGAAAAAAAATGAAGATCAATGCTTCCAGCAGAGAACACAATGCAGAGACTGACTTCCTGCCAGACTAGATCTTGAACATTCTATTCCAAAAAGAAAGAGTTTTTATCAAGCCAGCAAGAAGAAAAGACACATCAGTGAACGCCATTCTTTTGGCTCATTTATCTTAGCTGAAAAATGTTTCAAATAAGAAAGGAAAATCTATTTGAAGTTTTTAAAGTGGGAAAAACGAACTCAACTTAGGAAAGTTAAATTAAACATATAAAAATTAGGCTTTCCTAAAACTTAGCAGGGAATAAATATCCATGAATAAATTTCTGAGAGTGACATAGAATGAATCATAATGAAAGCAGAGGATATAACTGGGCTCATGATCATTGCTGCTGCAGCACGATACTCCTCCAGGGACTACAAGAATTAGGGACTTATTACCATTCTTGCCCCTTGGCCTGTGCCATGGTTAGAGCAATAAAACACCTCCAGTCAAAAACTATGGGCATAAATAATTATATTCTCAATTTCAACTCAGAACAGAAGTTGAGCAACAGGAAGACTCTCATTAAGAAAACATTTTATAGTCTATGTTTTCTGTCCCTCACAGGAAAATTGACAATGTACCAGAGACCAATGAATCAATACTGTGTGCAATAAGGCACAATGTAGAGAATATGGTATCAAGAAAAATCAATCCAGGAGATCACAGTGAACACAAAAGATTTAGGATCTAAAAGGAGCACCTTTAATGGACACTTGGCAGAACCGATCAACTTTAAATAGGCCACATTTCCAAGTCAGAGTGTCCTCAGGCATAAAGACAATTACAAATCAGAAGGCTCAGGAGAGAGCCAAGAGCTATTCTGGTTTGCAGGATTAGGAAACAGATTTAAGGCACTAGTCCAGGTCCAGTGGAAATCAGATGTCCATTTTCTATTTTCCTCAATTCTAAGAAGCAATTAAACTCATCTGCAATTTGTTAGATATGAAATAGTCTCTATGACTCATTCTATTCTGTTTCTTTTTTTTTTTTTACCATTTTTGTTGCAGTATAATTTGATTTCAAATACTCAAAATTGAACTAATACATAAATTGTAAATTTCATTTTATAAGAATATGTAAGTCACAGTTCATACTGGAACTGATAAGATTTAGAAGTACTCCTATGAAATCAGTAGCTAATGATTAACCAAACTTTAAAACCAAATGAAGGTAAAAATATCAGCTGCTTATTAATTTTTCTAATTCCAGAAGTTTCATTCAACTTAATTTTGTATAATTCAAAAAATTATTATTAGCCAAGGCCTTCAAATAAACCTGCATTTTCTGAATGCCAAATAAGTAATTATTTCAGTTTTTAGTGTCCAACTGTATTAGCTTCAAGAAAGGGTTTAAACTTATCCTCTTATGATAACTTGTTTTTTCTTTTTAAAAAATTATTTATTTTTATTAATCCAGTTTTATTTAATATTAAGTAAAATATGTTATCCTGTAATTCTGTGGGTTCTTTTTTTTTCATTTCAGGATTTAATTCTGCACTTCTCATTTTAGAAAAAGTAGCCTTACCACTTTTACAATATAAAAATTGGCATCAGATTGAAATCAATTGTACGAACTATAATTAACCATAAACTTTGATTAGGATTACTGCATTTTTTTCACCGCAAAAAGAAAGGAGGGGATCTTGTTTTACTTAAATTAGTATTAGACTAGGCATCTCACAGTTTTATATATGATCCTACAATAATGTTATATATAATAATGTTACATATGTATAATATAATACCTAAAGGAAACAAAGAAAGATCTATACAAATATACACATTCAAAAACATTATAGATAAATCAAAATGGAATTCTAAAAAATGTTTAACCCCCAGGAAGACAGGAAAAAGATAATAGAGAACCAAAAACAAAGGGAAAAATAAAATGAGAGACTTAAGCCTTAACATATTAATAATTAAATTAGATGTAAATTTCCTAAATATATCAATTAAAAGAAATTGACACGGTGGATTAGAGAAACATGACCCAGTATGTGCTATCTGTAAGAAATTCATTTCAAAAATAATGATATTATAAAGAATGGAAATAAATATACCAATCAAAAGAGACTTGAAAGAGTTATGAAAAATGTTTAAATGGGCAACGCTAAACCAGAGATCTATATTTCGGTAATAAAACTGTAAAGAAATGCAAGAAAATGATTATTTTATATTTTTTACTTTTTTTAATTTTTCAATTGCAGCTAACATACAATATTATTAGTTTCTGGTGTACAACATAGTGATTAGACATTTATATAACCTACAAAGTGATCACCCCAATAAATCTGGTACTCATCTGACATCAAACATAGTTATTACAATATTATTGACTATATTCCTTATGCTATACTTTTTATCTCTATGACTATTTTGTAACTACAAATCTGTACTTCTTAATTCCTTCTCCTTTTTCACCGCCCTTCCCCCAACCCTCCTCCTATCTGGCAACTATCAAAATGTTTTCTGTATTTATGTTTGTTTTTTTGTTTGTTCTTTCGATTCCACAAATGGTATTTGCCTTTGTCTGACTTACTCCATTCACCATAATACCTTCTAGCTCCATCAATGTTGTTGCAGATGTTAAGATTTTATTCTGTTTTATGGCTAAATAATATTCTATTGCATATATTATGTATCACCTTTTCTTTCTCCATTCATCCATTGATGGACACCCAGATGCTTCCACATCTCTGCTATTGTAAATAATGCTGCAATGAACATATGAATGCACATATCCTTTTGAAGTAGTATTTTGGGTTTCTTCAGATAAATACCCAGAAATGGGATAACTGAGTCCTTCTTTGTCTCTTGATTTAGCCTTTGTTTTAAAGTTTATTTTGTCTGGTATAAGTATTGTGTTCCTGGCATTTTTATTTTCCATTTTTATGAAATACATTTTTTTTCTTTTACTTTCCATCTGTGTCTCTTCTGATATGAAGTGAGTCTTCTGTAGGGTAGTATATGTAAGAGACTTGTTGTCTTATCCATTCAGCCACTCTATTTTTGGATTGAAGCATTTAATCCTTTTTCATTTGAAGTAATTGTTGATAGATATGTAATTATTGCCATTTTATTATTCATATTTTTGATATATATACATATGTGTTTGTGTATATATATACATATATATTCCTCTTTTATATATTATATATATTCCTCTTTTTAAAGAAGTGCCTCCAATATTTCCTGTAATACTGGCTTGGTAGTGATGTTCTCCTTAACTTTTTCTTGAATGAGAAACTCTTTTCCTGTCCTTTGATTCTAAATGATAGCTTTGCTGGGTAGAGAAATCTCGGTCATAGATACTTTCTTTTCACTTTGACTATTTCATGCCAATTCTTTCTGGATTGCAAAGTTCCTGTTGAGAAATCAGCTGACAGTCTTATGGGAGATCCCTTGTAGGTAACTAACAGCTTTCTCTTGCTGCTTTTAAGAGTCTCTTTTTGTCTTTAACCTCTGGCATTTTAACATTGATGTATGTTGGTGTGGGCCTCTTTGGGTTTATCTTGTTTGGGACTCTGAGCTTCATGGGCTTGTATGTTTACTTCCTTTGCCAGTTTCCATCATTATTTCTTCACACAGGTTTTCAATTCCTTGCTTTCTCTCTTCTCCTTCTTGCACCCCTATGAAGTATATATTGGTACATTTGATGGTGTCCCAGAGGTCCCTTAAACCATCATTTTTTTTTTTTTTGCAGATTATATATATATATTTTTCTTCCTTGTTCTTATTTGGTGTTTTCTGCTACCTTATCTTCCAAATCACTGATTCAATCATCTGCTTTATCTAATCTACTGTTGATTCCCTTTAATGTATTCTTCATTTCTGACTGGTTCTTTTTCATGTTTTCTGTTTTCATGTCTATGCTTCCTATCTCTTTGTTAAAATTCTCACTGAGATCACTGAGTATCCTTATAACCAGCATTTCAAACTCTGCATCTGGTAGATTGCTTTTCGCCATTTTGTTTAGTTCTTTTTCTGGAGTTCTTTTCTCTTCTTTCATTTGGAACATGTTTCTTAGTCTCTCCATTTCTCCTGCCTCCCTGTGTTTTTTTCTGTAGATTAGGTAGGGCTGCTATGTCTCCCAGTTTTAGTAGAGTGGCCTTATATAGTAGGTTCCTTGGGGCCCAGTGGCACAGTCTCTCTGGTCACCTGAGCTGGGTGCTCCAGGTTTGTTTCTTATACGGATTGTGTGTGCCCTCCTGTTGTAGTTGAGCCTTGTTTGATGTCTGCATGTTAATGAGAGAAGACTGATCTTCAGGCTGATTGGTTGTGAGGACTGGCCATGACTACAGTGGAGGAGTTGCTGTATAGGGACTGACCCTACAGAGAAAAATTTGCTTTAGCAGGACTCTGGTGCCTGCCCAGTCAGCTCTTTAGATGTGTTATCTTCAGAGGCAGACAGGTGATTTCCTAGCCACCGCTTGTGCCTGTACCAGTAACTTCTAGGAGGATTCCCACTACAGTTCAAGTTCAGCTAAAGCCTGTGCTCTGCCTGGGTTCATCTGGCATAAGCCAGAAAACAATTCCCAGATGGCCACCACTCATGCTGGACTTGAATGTGCCTCAAGAGTCTAAGCCATGAACCAAGGCCGGCAGATGCTAGTGCAGGGCTTGGGACAGCTTAGCAAGAGGTACAGAGCATGCCAACACCAGATGCTTTTGCTTGAAACTTGTGAACCTTTGAGAGATTTTAGGAAAGTCTGCTGCATGAGTCAAGACAGTCCATTTGTATGGAAAAGCTACTGGAAATGGTTTGAATGGGTCTGCAAGTTCAGTGTGGCTGGATCTCAGAATTACAAGGATGAGGTGAATGGTGTTAGTCAGGTTAATGGAGACTCAGATATGGTGGCCATATGAATCTGAAAGCTGAGATGAGAGAGGGCTCAATAAAGAAACAATAGCCTTTGCCAATACTTCTGCCTGGGAAAAAGGTGCCCCTCCAGCCCTCGCCCTGAAGCCAGACAATTTAGTTTCTCCCCATAATGTCCCTGGTGCCTTTCAAACTGCTAAGCCAGCACTGGAACTCAATCAGTGAGTCCATCAGCAAGTAAGTCCATAGAGGAAACTTCAGACTCCAGCAGCCCTCACTCATCCACAATCTCCTCTGCTTTTCATAGGCAGCAGTTGTGGAGACTACTCTTTCCAGCACTGAAACTCTGGGCCATGGAGCCTGGTATGGAGCTGAGACTCTTCCTCTTGGGAGACCTTTGAAGCCAAGATATCCTACCTGATTTTTAACCACAACATGCGGGTGTGGGACCAGCCAGTTCTGCATCTTCACCCCTCTACAAGTCTCAAGGTGCCTTCTTCTGCATGTATTTAATTGTAGGACTTTTTTGTTCAGCTACATTTCAGGTGATTCTCAATGATGGTTGTTCTGTAGTTTAGTCATGATATTGATATGATTGTGAGAGAAGACGAGCACACTATTTACCTACTCTGCCATCTTGACTGGAAATCTCCAAGATATTGGTTAATTATGTTGTGAAGAAAAGGGTTGAACGTGAAATGGGACACATGATAGTAAATGGGACTTCCGGGATGGCAATTTTATTTCTTTCTTCTACAGTTCTATTTCTTCCATTGGATGATGGCTATAAGAGTGTTTATTTTGTAATAGTTTATGTAGCTTTGGAGGGGGGTGTGGCTTTCTGTATACTTGTTTTGTTTTCAAATATAAAGGTCAAATTAAAAAAATAAAAAATACAAAACACTAATTAGAAAAAAAAATATGTCCCCCTATGTTCATCGCAGCACTATTTACAACAGTCAAGATACAGAAGCAACCTAAGTGTCCAACAACAGACAATTGGATAAAGAAGTTGTGGTACATATACACAATGGAATATTACTTGACCTCACTAAAAAAATAAAATAAAGTAAAATCTTACTATTTGCAACAATATAGACAAATCTAGAGGATATTATGCTCAGAGACGTAAGCCAGAGAAAGACGAATACCATATGATTTTACTAAATTTGGAATCTAAAAAACAAAATAAATTACTCAACAAAACAGAAACAAACTATAGATATAGAGAATAAACTGATACTTTCCAAGAGGAGAAGAATTAGTGGGCTAGGTGAAAATCGTAAAGGGATTAAGAAGTACAATTTGGCAGTTACAAAACAGTCATGGAGATGTAAAGTACAGCATAGGGAATATTGTTAATAACATTATAATAACTATGTATTGTGTCAGATGGACACTAGATTTATCTGGGGTATCACTTCGTAAGTTAAATAAATTCCTAACAACTATACTATAGACCTGAAACTAATACAATATTGAATGTCAATTGTAATTTTAAAATTTTTAAATAAATAAATGATTCCCAGCTTTGAACGGATTCATTAAAAAAATTTTTTTTTTTAATTTAAAAAGAATGTGGGACAAGGAAAAGAACAGCTCACATAATCAGAAGAAAATATGAAACATCAGGCTTTTTTAAAGTAAGAACCACAGCAACGCTGGGAATCATAGTAGAAAAAGTACCGACACTTCCTTATTATGTACCCCATAACAAATCATCTTCAACCATTTCTTGCCTTAACGTTTTATGACTCAAAATTTAAATTTTTGAGAGAGAGATGCTGGTTGACTTATCTTAGGTAGAACGACCATTATTTTTTCAGGAGTGTGGAGGACACTTTGTTAGTTCCACAAAGATTACACAAAATGAGGAATGGGTAAATCCTTAGAGAAACCAAGTTGCTCTTACCAGAATAAAAGAAAATAGAAATGAACTCCAAAGAATCTTATAGAATAAATTGCAGAAGTTAAATGTGAGTAAAATATTACCCAATCCTATAGGCATTTGTAATGTAGGATTTAAAAATCTATTAATAAGAACATTCTTTGTGTCATCTTAAAAAATATCAAAGACTATTAGAATTTGCAGGAGAAATTTTTTATTATTATTTTAAACTCTTGTATTTTATAGTTCCAGGCTAACTCAGGAACTATAGTAGTCTACATGGTAGTGGTGGTGGGGGAACAGTAAATAAATAGGCTGCATTTTCTAGAGCATCACTTGAAGATTTGCAAGCAGAGGCTGGTTTACATTCTTAATTTTTGTATTCTTAGAAATGTTTTATAGGCACACACAGGCAAAATCAAAATTCCTGTACCAACCATTTTTTTTATTCATGAAATGTTTATGTGCATGGGGGGAAGTAGAAAATGTGGTACTTCTATTTCCTGATTCAAAGTCAAAGTATACACAGCAAAAATGAACAAATGATGTTCCTATCACTGCTTCTAATAACTATCACTAATCTTCCAATGAAAAGAGCTAGGCTGAAAACTCTTTCAATATTTTCTTTGATTATAAAACGAATATGTATTTATTATTTACAAATAAGAGAGTACAGCAAGTTTAAAAAGGAGAAAGTACCAGAGGGGAGGGAGGAGAAGGGAGAAGGGAGGTAGACGAGGTAAAGGGGGTCAAATAGGTGGTGATGGAAAGAAATCTAACTATGGGAAGTGAATATGCAGGATAATATATATATATATATATATGTATATGTATATGTCTTACTGTTAAAATGTTCTAACCAGTGCAATAAGAAAAAAAATAAAAATAAAAATAAATAAAAAGGAGAAAGTGAAAATTACACAGAATGTATAGCCTAAATTCTCTCATGTACGGATTCATTCCCCTAATAACTTTCTAATAAAAGTTAGAAAAAATTTTATTAGAAAAGTTTGAGATGCTAGTTCTAGATTGCCTGGAATCAAAATTCTCCTCTTGACTTTACCTCAAAGATGAAGCATGAGGGCATGTATTATCCTCTCTCCCCAGGAGAATGGAAATATAATTGAAAATTATTTGGAAATTTAGTCTGTTCTTAATCTTAAGAAATAGCGAGGGTTGGGAAAAAGAAAAATCTTTGAGTGTAAAATATTATAAAAAATAGTACATTAATGTAATTCTCCTAAAATAAAATAATTAGTTCTAATATTTTTATAGAAATATGGACACAAAGACATCTTTCAAACTAATTAGTATAGTTACTTTACTCATTTATTTTTTAAAAAATAAATTAAACTCTACTTCAGAAATTTTAATACAGAAAATATATTTACTGTAAAACTCACTGGCAAAAATTATCCAAAATTTTCTTTCAAAACCCACTTAGCAAATAAAACTCTTATCTACTCTTTTCACAAAGGAGACTAAATTTCTGTATTCCTTTGGCATCTGAAAACAGCTAATTGAGTGAGATTCAGAATGAGATTCTTTCACAGTGTATCTAAATATTTGGCTTTAGGCCAAAATGGTACAGTTGTATGGCCTTAGAAACTGAAAAATTAACCTTAAGTTAACCTTTTGAAATGTTTAAAAGTTATCTGAGATGCTTAATATTATTCTGTTCTCAAATTAAGTCACTTTCTGAAATATTAAAGAAACTTCAGGGTTGTGGAGTAGCTCCAAATTCATGCTTTATAAAGAGAAAAAGGTACAGGCTAGAAATTCTTTCCAATATAAACCATTGGACATGTCAGGACATCAAAGACTCCTTCCATGGAAAAAGTGCTTAAGTTGAAAATACAAGGTCCATCTAATAAAACCAAAAGCCATGAAAGAAGAAAAGACAAGACGGTCTGAAGAGATGTTATAACCTGCTAATAACTCTATAAAAACTACTAACTACTTAACCAGCAAAAACAGAATCTGACTCAGAAAATATCATCTTATTTGTTTGATTGTCTGAAGAGGGGATGAAGCACTTAGAAAAATAAAAATTTATGGAATTTAATTGGAAATAAAACTTGCTGGCCAATGTTAATAAAGAAGTAGTGGCATAGTCCATAGTATATTGACTAGTCAACAAGTAATTATATAGTCTACAAGATAGCATTTTACATCTGTGGATTAACTGAACTTTAATGACAGCAATGGAAAGATCTGCATGTCTATCTGTCAAGTCATTTTTAAATTCAAGGAAGAGAAATTTCAAATTGACTCTAAAAATATACCTATAAAGGGACAGAAATCTATCAAAATCTTAGAAGAATCTGAACAAACAGCCATGTAAATAGCACAACTTGGCCTATGAATTGATTTCTTTAGGGCAAGGTATCTATCCATATTCTAATCAGCTGTTGCCAGTTGTAGGCAGAGTTATGTGGTATAAATAGGAGTACAATAGCAGGAAGGAAAGGAAGTTAGAAGTGAATGAAGAATGGATTTATTAGAAGAGAAATGAAAATGATTATAATGTCCTTATGCTTGTCTTTCAAACATACCCTCTTTCAAATTTTCAATAATTCTCTCTTCTAATATGGTCTAGTGACTACATTTATAACTGTAAAGACTAGACTAGACCAGAAAAGAAAATATGTTGAATGGAGCATTACAAGTATTAGCACTTAAATTGAGATCCAATTGCAGTGTGTGTGTGTGCGGGGGGCCACACCAACAAACACTTCTCAGACACCAGCAGGGTATCCAAGGATTCAACGCAATTCTAATACAATCTGTCTGAAGAAAGCATTTCATTCCATAGGATAAACATTCAGTCCTACAAGACTGTACCAACCCCTCGCTCACTCACACATGCACATGCACTTCAGACACCAGATGCAAACCTAGGTTACCTGTGCTTCTGACCAACTGGTCACATATTAAAGGTTCCACCCACTCCTCAAACTCAGAATGCCAATTGCAAATTCAGGTTCTCACCTGCACTTCTGACCAATCGGCAGAGGTTCCCCAAACCTCCTCCTTGGATTTGATTAATTTGCTAGAATGGCTGACAGAACTCAAAAGAAACATGTTATTTTTCTATCATTGGTTTATTGTAAAAAGGATATAACGCAGGAATAGCCAGATGAAAGAGATGCATAGGGCAAGGAACATGGGAAGGGTAGTGGAGTTTACATTCCCTCTCCAGGTGTGCTATTCTCCAAATCTCCAGCACCACTCTCTCCAAATCTCTACTTATTCACCAACCTGAAAGCTCTCTAAACCCCATCCTCTTGAGTTTTTATGGCGACGACATTAAGTAGGCATGATTGGTTAAATTATTGGCCATTGGCAATTGATTCAATCTCCAGCCCCTCTCTTTTCCCAGGAAGTCAGGGATTTGGAACTGAAAGTTTCAACCCTCAAATCACAAGGTTGGTTCTCTAGGCAAACAGCATTTATCCTAAGGTTCTTTCTAAATGTCACCTCATTAACAAAATACACATTTTTCACTCTAAATACTCTAAAAGATACTTAGGAAATTCCATGAGTTCAGGGCACCATGAGCCAAGAACTGTAGATGAAGACTAAATATTTTATATATCATAATATTGCAGTATTGTTTCTGGAAACTTCAAACTATATCACAAAGCTATAGTAATCAAAACAGTTTGATACTGGCATAAAAACTGACAGAATAGAGTAGAATAGAATAGAATAGAATAGAATAGAATAGAATAGAATAGAATAGAATAGAATAGAAGAGTAGAATAGAATAGAATAGAATAGGAAATGTCATGGTGAATGGAACATTATCATGGTTAATATTGTTTCTGGAAACTTTTATTTCTGTTTACACACATATATACACACACAACTCATACATATATATTTGCTAAAATATAATGTAAAATATTCTTAAATATCAATTTTTGAAATTTCTTTTCAGCATTCTCAGGGCACCAACTGCAGGCAGAAAGGAATTCCTGCAACACAATTACATAATGTGTTTCCTTTTGCCCCCTGAGCTAGATATTTTGGGACCTGCGTTTGTCCTGTTCATGCTGTAAGTTACTCAATGCTCTGAAAATAAACATTCTGTCTCACTATCCTTACATTTTCTATCCTTTTAAATCACCCTATGATAGTAAATTTCCAAGCACCCAAAATGAACCACAGGCAAAATAAAGTTTGTTAGCTTCCCATTTTCAGATACAGGGCATGTTTCATTGCCCTTTATCACAATGAAATCCAATAACGAATCCAAGTATTTCATATTTTCTATGTCCCTTACTCCCTAGGATCATTCTCTGCCTTAGTCTCTACTCATGTCAGGATATGAACTTCTCAGTAGCCTAGGGCAAACAGAACAACCAATCCTTAGTAAGAATAGGGCCTGAAAGGCTGTGGAGAAACAGAATCAAAATTTTGTGCTCATTCTCTTAAGAGACAGATTTAATATGTAAGATTTAGTATTTTTTAAATGCTGAATTTTATGTAGTGATTAATAAGAGAAGTCTCTGTAATTAATGTTAACCATTCCAGTGCCAAATAAGGTTAGGCAAAATTATAAAATGTAAAATCAAAATCAGTGAACATTTCCATCAGGAATTCCTAACCATATATTTCACCCACATCTTAGCAATCAGAGACTAAAAGATATTATCTGAAACACCAAGGATATATAATATACAATCTACTGCCACTATCATAGCACTTAACTATATTATATAGAAATTCTCTGTGCACGCCTTAGTAACCCTCATTAGATTATAAGCTTATTGGGCAAGGTCATAACTTATTCAGCTTTTTTTTAATAGAATGCCAAGCACACAGTAGGTGCTCTCTACTACTGTATGTTCCATATGCTGTATAATGTACTCAGTCTTAGGTAATCTGCTATATTTATAAGTCCTTAAATAATTTTTCCAGATATTATTATATATACATGCCTGGACTAGGTGGAGTACAATCGACAATGAGTTAAGATTCTGAAGCCCAAAGACAAGTCAGACAAGAATACTCCCATAGAATGTCCCATAAAAGAACCATCCCCAATCTTTTTTGGCACTAAGAACTGGTTCTCCTATGGGAATCTAATGCCTGATGATCTGAGGTAGAGCTGAGGTGGTGATGCTAATGCTAGGGAGTGGCTGCAAATACTGATGAATTTTGGCTCACTCACCAGCTGTTTACTTCCTGCCTTGCAGGCGAACTGGTTCCTAACAGGCCACAGATTGGTACCAGTCCATGGCCTTTGGGTTGGAGACCCCTGCTATAAAACACTCTTGATACCCATTAGAGTGACTTATGCAAGTATAATAGCACAACTAATCATTTCATATTTCAAATTTTATGAGTTTGTGATGTCTAAAGCAGCACATTACAGTTAATAAAAGGCAGAAAAGGTGAGGTTTGGGTATCATATGAAGCTCCATGACTTCAGACAAATAACAACTTGCCCTTGTCTCAGCTTCCTCATTTATAAAATCAGGAATAATTAACATTTATCTCATATAATATAATAATATAATGTATTTAAGCATGTAGCACATTATCTGAGACACAGTGAGCAATTAATAACTCAGTTTCGATGATGATGATGATTATGATGAATACTACTACAAGTAGTACTACTACTACTATTAGAAAAGAAAGAAAAAGGAAGAGGAGGAGGAAAAAAATCCCCATGTTATATTTTAAAGTAGGACAAACAGTTTGTTAAAGAACAGAACATGTGTAATAACTCTATAGAAATAATTTATAGACATTAATTAGAAAAAGTTGTAGGGTCTACGACCATGCCACCCTGAACATGTCCAATCTCGTCTGATCTCAGAAGCTAAGCAGGGTCGGGCCTGGTTAGTACTTGGATGGGAATACCAGGTACTGTAGGCATTAAAAAAAGAAAAGTTGTAGGTATCAACATACATTGATACAAGAAAAATTGTTGATACAAAAAAATGTATTGGTACAAATACCTTCTTTTTAGATTTAGCAGTAGCTCGTTTACAATTATATATTTTTTCCCCTAAAGGAACACATAATTATATTTTTTTCTAAATAAGATAAGCATTTTCGAAGGCCTAAAAACATGTCTTCAAAAGTGAAGTTATGGAACATTTGTATCCAAATTACCACCATGGTCAAAGACATAGTGTAACAGTTTTGGCAACTATAAATGAGACTGCAAAATCATCAGAAATTCCATAGATATGATAATATTCTTCCCTTTACTCATAACCTTGAAACTAGTAAGTTTATATTTATCTTAAAATTTAGGTGATTAGACAAATGTATTTCAAGTCAGACAATGAAATGGGAACTAAAATGGTTCTAGAAAAAAAATTAACTATAGGCAATAATTTCAACAGATACTTCATAAAAGATATGCAAATGGACAATGAGCACATGGAAAGATATTCACAACCATTAATAATTAGGTAAATGCAAATTAAAACTATAATAAGATATAACTATACACCCAACATAGGGCTAAAATCAAAAAAGACTGATACTATATGTTGGTGAGCATGTGAAGTAACAAGAATTTTTATGTATCGTTGATGAGAATGTAAAACAATTTAAGCAATTGGAAAAGGTTCTGACAATTTCTTACAAAAGTGAACATATACTTACACTGCTAGTCAGCAATTTCAATAAAAATGTTTTTAAAAAACTATATGTTTACAAAAGAAAACTTATACAAAATGCTCATAGTAATTTTATTCACGATATACAAAAATAGAAACAGCCAAGATGCCCAAATATCCATCAATATGAGAAAGAATAAACAAATTGCTATATATTCATACAATAGAATATTAGTCAAAAAAATAAAAATAAAAACAATCTTACCCATATAACATGAGTGAGTCTCAAAACATAATGCTGCGTTAATGAAGCATTACACAAAAGAGTACACACTGTGTGATTTCATTTATACTACAATCCAGCCAAGGTAAAACATTATTGTATGATGGAAAAAAGAAATAATAGAGCAATTATAATTCTCTAGGCAGTAAAAGTGTAGATCGACTGGAAAAGACATAAGAGAACTTTATGGAGTAAAGTTAATGTTCTATACTCTGTAAGGGTTTTGGATTACATAAGTATATGCATTTGTCATGACTTTACTGATGTTCAATTAACACTTGTGCATTATATTTTATCTAACTTTTACATCAAAAGAAAGAGTATAAGCGAATAGTGAACTCTATTTTATGATACGCATGAAGTATTTAGGGAAAAAGCATACCGATACTAGCAATTTACTTTGAAATGTACCCAACAAAAAAGATGAATTGGTAGATGTTTACAGTGATAGACAGATGACTAAGGATGGATAGATAGATAGATAGATAGATAGATAGATAGATATAGGATAAAGCAAGTATTAGTACAACACTGATAAAAAAAATTTGGTGGTGAGTGTACAGATGTTTACAAAAACATTTTTTTAAGTTTGCTGTAAATTTGACATGTTTTATGCTGATATATTGACAAAAAAGTTACTGTTAATTTAAATTTAATTATTATTTCTATTAAAAATCAAGTATCAAATTCCTTGTTATTGGCAGCAAATCATCATAAATGCACATTATCTATAACTTTGTAGTTATAACCTTTAAAAGAGAAAACAAAAAATATTTTATTCATATATTAAACCTGGGTCACAATATCTCAGATAAAGTCAATGAAACTAACATAGAGATAATTAAAACAGAAAAAATAATTTTTCCAATTATCATGTCAAATATTATGTCAACTTTCAAATATTATGTCAACTTTCCCCTTGCCAATACATTTTTTTTTCTTTATCCAATATAGACACATATAGACCACAAGGAAATACAAAAGAACAACTTTAAAATTATTGTTATAGTTTAAAACTAAATTATGAAAATTAGAACAAAATTCTCATTTAAAACTTTGTTTTACGGAAATATAAAAATTACAGTGTTTCCTCCTACAGTATAAAGATCTATATAACAATGCTGAGATTATAAAACTTTGCAAACACTGCCAAAGTTACATTTTAGAAAATGTGAGGAAATTTTATCTTGATATTGCATTGACGATTCTAATCTTGCTATGAATTTTTGCTCTTTCATAAACTAGGGTCATAATTTACTATTTATTTTTTCCCCTCTTTAATTCCACCCACCCCACCTCTTCCACCCCTGACCTACAGATGCTGCCAAGGATTTTCTGTATGTAAAGCAGATGTACTAACCACTACACTATAGAGCCACCCCCTTATAATTTACTATGTTGTGGGTCAGTTTCAGTTCCAGAATACAACATCAAAAGGTAAAATTGAACTCAGTTAAAAAAATTTTTAATTAAAAATAATTTAAAAGTGAAATTGTAAGGATTTGCTTCATCAAGAAAATAAAATACACAATTATTCCTTACAATCCAGATGCCTTTCCAAATCACCATGCACAATATAAATTATTAATAGACAAAGTTTTACAATTTACATAAGAAAGATTTAAGATGTGATCAATGATTTTGGGAGAACCCATCTTAAGCTTTTTCCTTCTTATCCAGATATTCAAAGAAACCAGTTGAGAGACTTGTGTAATAACTGGATATCTGTCATCAATAATAAGTCATTTAGAATTCTGAGTTTATCCTCCTTACTCAGATATTTTCAAAGGTTAAGGTCTAAATATGACCCATGTATTAGTCAGTTTTGCTGAAGTGACAAATAACAATCCCCAAATCTCAGTGGTTGACAATAATATTTATTTTTCACGTGCATTGTGCATATGTTATAAATTAGCTGTGGCTCTGCTAAATGGGTCTTCTCATTCTTATACCCTGTCTTAAGCAATCTACTCTCATTGCAAAAAAGTAAGAGCAAGAGAAGTGGCCAAAAACTTGTGCCCTCTTAAAGCTTCTTCCCAGGAGCTTTGGAATATTACATCTGTTCATCTGCAACATAAAGAGAGCAATAAAAGACTCAAAAGCAAAAGTCTTGAAGCCAATTGAAATCTAAGGAATAGGCAACCAAGAGCTTTTAAAGTAAAACAAATTTGCTGGATTTAGAAAGAAATTTATGATATAAAAAGAATTACCATAGCATGAAATTATTATTTTGGGGGGGATAAGGGGATTATTTTCCTATTTCCTCTCTGCTAGGGTGCCAGTACTTTCCTATTTAAAATTAAAAAAAAAATACTATAAGAAAAAATTAATATCTTCTTGCCTATGACATCAATCAGAAAGCAAAACAGTAATGGAAATGAAAGTAGAGATGAAAGGAAAGAAAGAAAGAAAGAAAGAAAGAAAGAAAGAAAGAAAGAAAGAAAGAAAGAAACTTCCTGCCAATGTACCACTTGCAATAGATAACCACTCACATTATCCTGAATCATTCCCCACTGCCTTGAGCCGCCTACCTGAACCTCTGCAGAGCCAGCTGCCTAAACCCCGAGAGCTTCCACCTAACCAGTTAATTTTTTTCTTCAGTTACTAAGACTCGGCTATTTGGATACATTATAGAATTTAAAAAAGGAAGGAAGGAAAAGAAAGAAAGGAGGGAGGGAGGGAGGGAAGGAAGGGAAGGAGGGAGGAAGGAAAAGAAAACAGTGTATACAGTACATAAGAACAGCAAAGTATACAAGAAAAACAAGCTCTATGAGACAATATATGGAAGAAATGTCATTTTCTCAAGTGTTGGGAGATATCCAGTAAACTAGGTCTTTGAAAACTGAAGGAAATGAGCCCAATTAATAGAGAGAAAGAATAGTATAAAATAAATTGTGTATTATGAAACTCCAGCCCTGTTACATATAAAACCAAAATTTTAGACCAAAAAAAAAAAAAAAAAACCGCACAGAGAAATGATCGAATTAAAAATCAGTTGTTGGAATATATACCACACAGAAAAGTTACTAACTTTCAGAACTGCTCTCAAAAATCTATAAGACATTAACTTTGCTTTCAGTTAATTATCAGAAAATTAATATTAATTCTATATTTTTCCTTTTTTTAATAAAAATGTTAAAACAACAATAAAATTCAACTTTCCTTTTATTCTGAATTTCCATGTTTGTTAAAGGAAAATTTCCTTCATTGAATTGAAGAATTGAAGGACAGATTTGCTCAATATTTGAAACACAAAGAAGAAATTGAATATATATACTCATTGAACCTAAAGCTTTAAAGAGTAGCTGCTAGCATCATTGCTCAATATAATGTACTTGAATAATTCATCCTTAAAGTCAGTTATACATACAGCAAATTAATGCAAAACTCATCTTCACTTGACTTAATGAAACTCTTAAAACATAAGAGCTTTCAAACTGATTTCAAGGAAAAATATCAAACATCATGCAAGTTAAATTCAAAATCCCATTGAGAAATTTGAAAAAAATTGTCTCCTTACTGATATTCATTTTTTACTGAAAAGTTCTGAAAAAGTAAAATTAGATTTAATTACCTAGGATATCAAGAGAAGTCTGAAAAAGTAAAATTAGATTTAATTACCTAGGATATCTTTCATAAAATCACTTTGGAGAATCTGAGAGTAATATTTTCTGATTATTATACAGATAAATAATGATTCTTACCTATTTTTCAAAGTGATCTTTACAGAAATTTTACCTATGGAAAGAAATTAAAAATAATTTATCTTCTACACTACTTAGGTACCAAAAGCAAAATCAAGGCCCCGCCACCCACACACACACAAAATAATACATAAATAAATAAATAAATAAATAAATACATATATGTGTATATATGTATATATGTGTATATATATAGTGCGTGATGATAAAAAAACAATCTTTTAAAGAAGAATTTTTCTCCTAAAATTACTATTTATTTGGTTACTTAAAAAAAAATTCACAATGGACTAGTGGTTACCAGAGAAGAGGGGGAAGTGGGGAGGTAGATGGGGAAAAAAGAAAATTTAAATCATTTCTTCAATTTAATTAATTAATTATTTTAAAAATTCAAACATCACGTAATGACTCCTCTGGTTCAAGATGGCATCCTGAGAAAACAGATTTATTTCTCTTCCTAATCTAATTATAATAACAAGGAACAAAAGAGAAGAAATATACACAAGTTCTGAAAACAGGGAACTAATTATTTCTGGAATACCCGCCATAAATTCAAAACCTGTTCTAAGGTCTATGGACACAATAGAAAACAATTTGGACCTGGTATCTGCTCTCCCAGAACTTTTATTCAGGTGCGAAAGTTATAAAGACATTTATAAATGAATAGGAAAAATATCAAGATCACAATAGGGGCCACACACAGAATTACTGAGTGCAAGGTACTTGGAAGCTATGTCAGATGAGGTACTCTGAAAAATAGAGACACCAAAAGCTTTAGCACCAAAACCGATGCCTGGATAACCATGAGTTGAACAAAAGGAGTGCACACTAGGCAGAGGTCCTAGCCTACCTAGATTCCTAGGGTCGGGATCAGACGGGCGTGCTTGAGTAACAAGAAGAAGGCTACTGTGCCTGGATTATACTCGATGAGAGGAAGAAAGGTACTAGTGCGATCAAAGCGGAAGCAAGAGCCAGATAATGTTTGCTCTTTAGGTCAGAGAAGAGTTTAGCTTTATTCTAAATGTAAAGCGAAACTACTGAAGGTTTTAAACATTGGCACAATTGCTATTTAAAGTCATAGGAACGCCTGAGATCACCTGCGGAACATGTACAGATTAAAAGGGGAGAACTGAGCCCACCAGTACTAGGTGTACTTGTAAAGCAACAGAGGAGGAAGGGGCTGAGAAAGAAGCTGAAAAGGAACTGGCAAGAAGAGAAAAAGTGCTAGTGATGTCAATCCAGTCACAGTCCTACAATTACAAATTGGGAAGGACAACCAGAAATAACCTATTAGAATAACAACAACAACAACAAAATGGACAAGAATAAACAAGAACAAATGATTTTAGAGGCAACATATAATTCAGAAAATTAGAGGAAAACGTAAAAACAGAAAAACCCTCTAATCAAGGGGGTTTAGATTATCTCTATTATACCTTGCACTCAGAAAATAACTGTTATGGTTAAAATAAAATGATTGATGAACTAATTTTTTTTTAAGTAAATAAAAAGCTAAAACAAAAAGTCAAGGAGATATTCCAGAACACAGAACAGAATCATCCTATAAACAAAGCATAGACCATTGAATGATAATTACAGAATAAAACTAAGTACTGTAAACTAAGGGACAAACTCAGGTGCTTACAGGGGAAAGAAGGTAAAGTAAATGCATCAAAGCAACTGGGAAGAAATGAACAGAAGCTTCATCTAAAGAAGGAAGTTATTACACTGCTGCAATCAATTACAAATACACAGAAATGTGGTCCCAATAGTACCAGCTCTTCCATTTTTCTAGAAAAACAAAGGTGAATATTCATATGAAATCTCTATTTTCACATATTAGCTATTAATTCAGTTTCCTTTAAAAATAAGGAGTCGCCATGTGGGTCAGACCTAATACTTCTGAATATCTAGCTATGGTCCTCTGGCCACCAGTTTCCAACTTTTATAATTTGAACACAAATTATGTAAAAGTAAGGTGGAGCTGGCAGAATTGGAGAAAGAAGACGGGGAAAGAGAAGGAAGGAAGTGTAAGGGCACTGATTTCCTCTTCTTTACTAGGATTCAAGTGATACTGTCTCAAGACTATGGGTCAGGAAATACAAACAAGTACAATTTAAACTTTTACTCAATAAGAGAATTAAAATATAATAACATGACTTAAAAATTGAGAGAAAGAGTGAAGAGAAAAATGTTGGCAAAGTAAATGAACTCCATTCCTAATCAATAGTAGAAAGTCTATCACTACTGTTTAATTTGATAATCAAGAAATAAAGTGTAACCATATAATTTTTCTAGTTCAGTTAGTTTCTTTTATTTTTTTTTTCTTTTTTCTTTTTTGTAACCGTATTATTTAGAGTCACAGAGACAACCACTGCAGGAGCTTAAATCAGAATGTCAAAAATGCTAATTATGAGGAAAGAGGAGGAGGTAGGAAAAAGTTAAGACACTAAAGATACTTTAGCTTTTAATTATATGTCATTTTGGAAAGTTTAAATTTTTTTTTCCATACACATGTATTACTTTTCAAATAGAACAACATAAGAAAGCATTGAATGTAGATATGGATTTTTATAATTATCTTTGAACAGAATGAGTATGTTTGTCTTAAATGAAGCAATAATACCTATTCTGTTTCTAATGTAATGTCTCTTAGACAAGTTATCAAAATTCAACCTAGATCAACTTAAAAAAAAAAATCCTAATGTCTAAATGTTTTCTCTAGTCAGAAATTAAAATTCTACAATCCCATGAGATTTTCCTCTTTGTCCTGGCTGATAGGAAAGTTAGAGCCAAGTTCAGTGCTCCAGTTCTAACATTCACCTACCTTGGGTGTCTGTTCACTTCATTCCCTCTGCTATATTTAAATGATGTCTTTTCATTTCTCTCCCTAATTGCCTTATTTTGCATTTTGTGTAATTTCACAAGCCACTGCAAATCTTTTCAGAAATAGGCAGGATGTAAATTCTAAGTAGAGAAGATAAAACAAAAAGTTATAAAATGAGAAAATTTAAGAATTTCTCTGGTGACCTAAATATAGCCTTTTTAGTTAAAAAATTTGTAAAACAGAGAAATTTTTAATGAAAACCACAAAATATAAAACCTTTCTAAGATATATACTATTTAAAAACCCACAAAATGAAAAATAGTAACAGTGTTCATGTGTAATTCTATATTCATTAGTAAAAAGATTACAAATAAGCAAAATCAATATAATAATTCCAAATACTTTCTCAAAGTCACAATAAATTCTACATGTTTATTATTTTTAAAATCATAAAAATGTGTTAAAATTCATTAATACTATTATACATTTTTATATATAACATGTATTACACATATGCACACATATCCTCTTCATTTTTGAGGACCATTTTTTATATTTGAGTTAACTAGGGTTTATTTCTTTGGCATGCACACTCTTAATAGGTTCAATACCTAAATAAGTTATTTTATTGTTTTTTCCCTAAGGTAAGAAACATGCTATAAGTATTTTGTGAATCATTTTATTCTTAATTACTTGTGCTGTTTCTTATATAAAAAGCTTAACAGGGAGAAGGTTGGATTTAGTTTTCTGTCCTCAGGTTATAAAACCAGAACTTTTTACTAACAATATTCTAATTAATGAAATATTAGCTAATGATTCACATGATTGAAAAAAAGAATTATCCAAATGCAACTGCTATTCTTTAAAAGTCTATAGCCACTTAATGCTATTGCCATTTTTCTCAGAAGGCCTGATTTGATTCTCATTCACTATGTTACAACTAAAAATAGATTAGCTGAGCTTAGAAAAACTCATCATTATTCAACACTTCTCTTTAGCTAGAACAATTCCAATCCTATTCTGGCAAGTTCAGGAAGCACTTCCTCTGTAGAAATTTGAAACTTTGGCTTGGGTTTAAATTCAAAAACTAAATTGCCCTTATATTTCTTCTGATTAATCTCACAAACAATGGTATAAAAGTCAACCAGACTATGCAATGATATATCATATCATTGTTTAACAAGATGATAAAATCATCAAATTAAATCAACTATACCTAAGTTCAATTTTTTTAGGTACTATAGAGTGGTTCTATTATAAGCTATAGTAGTAGAAAAAAAATAATGCAATCCAAGATACTCACAAATGTATATATTATTCACAGTATTTCCACATGTAAAACTTATTTCTTAGAAAATTCAGATTACTAGAAACTAAAGAATGTATGAATAAAACAGTAAAATATATTTATACTTTTACATTCTACTGGTTAGCCTATCAAAATTATATGGTATCATCTATAAAAATATTCTATGAATAAAACATCCTATGAATTCTATATTTTTCAGGTACTTAAAATGATTGATAACTGTTTTTAATCTTTCTTTGACAATAACAAATCAGTCATCAATGGCTATAAAAGTTGCAAGTTAGAAAAATCAATAATCGAAAGATATCAGTTCCTCCCTGGCATCCTTTCTGGCCTCTCCTCCTAGCTGGGGCTACCGAAATCCTACCATTATCTCAACTCTAACCCAACATCTCGAACCAATTCTGATCTTAAGCACAGTCAGGCCTATCCTAACATTCTGAAATTTATATGATTATTGGTACTATTAATCTTGCAATTCATAATTTTTTAGGTTTTCCTACCTACCCCTGAATTTTAGTCC
Organism: Pteropus alecto; assembly: GCF_000325575.1. Lineage (NCBI taxonomy): Eukaryota > Metazoa > Chordata > Mammalia > Chiroptera > Pteropodidae > Pteropus > Pteropus alecto. The sequence goes on along the minus strand of NW_006442512.1, from coordinate 10,186,771 downwards.
TTAATACCCTGCATGGTTTTCTGTTTCTATCTGTTTGTCCCTTAATTTGGTTGACCATGATACTGTGGGTTTGACTTGGATTCCACGCCAGGATACTAGCTCTTGACTATACACCTAGCCTCGGTTCCTGTGCTCAGCTTCCTCTAAGAGAGAAAGATTAGATAATAAGGGAAGCAGACCAATTAAGGATTTTTGTCCATTACTGATAGACTCCAAGAGATATCCATTCAAGATTCTTTGCCCAGCCTTCTCTGAGCAGGAAGGACTGGATAATAGAAGATTAATTAGAAATTTTGACCACTCTTGTTAGACTCCCAAAAATTTATGACCTTGAATGTAAGTAAGTCACTTGGCTGGCAAGTGAAGTCTAGGAATCTATGTAGCAGACACATCTCAATATATTTGTGTTATTCTCTTTCCTTGTTATCATGTGCAAAGTCTGTCTGGGTGCTATAGATCTTGCAGCAGATCATATTTCTCAAAAATGGCTATAATGATAGATCCCATTTCACATGTTCTTGGTACTTTCCCATTAAGATGTGGAATCTACAATCCACCTTCCGAATCCGATCTGGCCCTAAACTACTTTAACCAATAGATACAGTGGAAGTGATTCCATAACAGTTTCAGCATAGTCTTCAATTGGCCTGAAAGAGCACACTTTGTACATCTTGAAAGTCAGCCACTACATTAGACATATGAGTACTTTGTACCACCATGCAATAACAAGCCCAAGCCATGTGGAAGCTGGAAAATAAGGCATAAGCTGGACAGAGAGAAGCTGGAGAGCTCAAAAGCACTAGATGTGTGGAAGAAAAAAAAAAAAAAAGCTTTATTGAGCTTTTAAATGATCGAGTCCAGTTGCTATCTGAATGCAACCACACAAGAGACCCTAAGTGAGAATTTATCACTTGAATCCAGTCAATCACAGAATCATGGAAATTGGTAATAAATTCTTGTTTTAAGTCACTATTTTGGGGGATAGTTGTTACATAGATAAGCAAAACTGTGGTATTCATGAATTTAAGTTTTAAAAAGTCTTCGTTGTCAGCTTCTACAAGGCTTTATTGTATATGTATGAATTAAAAGACAAAATTGCAACTTCTCAAACAATGCTCTAAATATAATGCCACTAAGCAATATATAAATGTCATCAAAAGATTATTTAGAAAAATAACATGGAACAATAAATTTCAATGGCTTTCAATCTTCCTCAGCTGAAATACATCCAAGGGATATAGCATACTACTGTCAATTCCATTTGATTCACTACTCTGATAAAAACTACATGTGAGAAAAGAAGCATTATGGAATGGGGGAAAGGGGTCAAAAACAAGATTTTTAGTTTGAAAATACTCCCCAACTTTGATATCAGCTTCTCCATCATTGAATCGTCATATTAATAACAATTAAAGCATATTCACGTTTCCTTATCCATAGTGAGCAATGCTTAGTGAGTTTGAAAAGGAACTTATCAGTGATACTCATTTATATAATTTCTTAATAAGGTGGTAGTCATTTTTAAACCAAATTTTGAGACTTTCTCTAGCTCCATATATTATGAAATGCAGTTTATGAAACTGATATTAATAATCCCAGTTCTACTACTCATAAAGTTCTACAATCTTGTACAAATTATTTAATCTTTGTGCCTCAGTTCCTTCATCTGGAAAAATAGGAATAATAATGGTAACTACTTCTTAGAGTGGTAAGAAAGATTAAGTGAAGTAATAAAGCACTATACCAACTTCTGGAAATAGTAAGTATCATTAAAAATATTCTACAGATTATTTAAAATATTTACCACCCTCTTAATAATAATAGAAAATGTTTTTTTTTTAAATATGTATTTCTCAACCAGCCTATCATAGCTCTTTGATCTCAGTGTTTAAAGAAAAACAAATCCCTGAGGAAAAATTGTATGCCTTTATCTCTAGGATGACATTCAGCTATCAGTCACTGTGATGTGTTGAATTGCATACCCTAAAAACTCATATGTTGAGGTTCTAACACCGAGAACCTCAGAATGTGACCTCATTTGGAAATAGAGTCATTGTAGTTGTAATTAGTTAAGATGAAGTCATGCTGAAGTAGGATGGGCCCCTCATTTAATATGACTGGTTTCCTTATAAAAAAGGGGCGAATTTAGAGATAGACACACAAAGGGAGAACATTATGTGAACAGGCAGAGATGGAAGCAATGCAACAAGACAAAGAACACCAAAGATTGCAACCAAACCACGAGAGGCTAGGAGAGAGACGTGGAACAGATTCTCCCCTTTGACCCTCAGAAGCATTCAATTCTGCTAAAATCTTAATCTCAGACCTGTTGTCTCCAGAACTGAGACAACAAAATTCTGTTGTTTAAGCCGCCCAGTTTGTGGTACTTTGTTACGGCAACCCAAAAAAACTAATACAGTCATTCTCTGGACCAGTTTATCCTTAGGTTACAGTCATGTTAAACTTAAATTTGATTCCATTTGGTTTCTATTTATTTTCCCTTTCCACTCTTCATATTTGTTACATCTCCTTAATAGATGAAGTATCCTCTTGTCTTAATGTTTCTTCTTGTGATACTCTTTCAAGTTCTTTCACTACTTTGGTTTCTTTTCTCCTAATATATTCCTAAATATAGCCTGGTGCCTAAAACTGAAAATGGCATATGGTCTGGCTAATGCAAAGTAGAGCAAAGCATGAATCACCCTTGTTCCAGACACGATTCTTTCAAATGACACAGCTCAAGGTGGCAATTTTGGCAGCCACGTTAAACTGCTTACCCACATTAAATGAAAATCTTAGTTTCCACATATGCTTCTCCTAAGTCATATATTCTGTATTTTGTTCTTGTTGCAGCTGATATTTTCTTTGATCCAATGATAAAACTTTAATGTTTATTTCTGAAGAACATTTTGTTGCTCTGCCATATCACTTTAGCATATCAAGTATGACTTTGACCTAATTCATCATTTAAGTCACTAGTAAAATTGTTGAAATGTACAGGGCAAGAACAGATCCCTAAGCCACATTACCAGAAACTTTCTCCAAGCCAACCTTTATCTGTTAAGTATTAAACTGGGATATATCCTATCAATCAGTTACCAAGAAACATAGCTGTACTAACACCAAGCCCATAATCTCGTCACAAGCTTAAAGAAACTTTCAATTACTTTAATAAAATCCAAATAAGCTTTATATCTACAATTCCTC
>NW_006442512.1:10180856-10183530 GCF_000325575.1 Pteropus alecto | reverse complement strand
AAAAAAGAAGAAGCTACTCTAACATCACCTGTTCTTGGAGAAACCAGGCTGACTCTGTGTGATCCCTGCTAAGTAATGTAACACACTTCTTCATTTCTTGAGAAATTGGCTTTCAAATTTAGCTGAAATCATATCCAAATTCATTATGTGGCTTTCTCTTCATAAATCTAAATGAGCTGCAAAGTTTAATATATTTAATATAATCATGATAAAATTAAATCTTAGTTCATTTTAGAAAATCAACCTGAAATTGCCTAAAAGATGAAAAAATGTTTTTCAATGAAAAATAGATTTCTGGTTTACAGTACTGCAGTTGTTTCAATCATGTAATAAGAAGCTATCAAACATGCTTTTGAAAAAATAAAGTGATTTATCTCAGAATTGAATGAGTGACTTAAAACTTCAGTGCTGCTTGCCTACTAGATAAATAGAGTATTTTATCTTGATCTTACTTCTAATCTTTCATTTACAACTTTTCCTTGGATGTTACTTGGCTCAGTCTCTCAGCTCCTCCTAAGATTTTGTTTAAAAGCTCCCCTGCCCCCTCTCTGAAAAAAAAAAGACACTCCATCACTTTCTATACCCTTCTTTTATTTTCTTTATAACACATCACTGCATTATTTTTTATATTTGCTTGTTTATTTATGTGTATTCTGTCTCTTTTGCTAGAAGATAAACTGCACAAAAGTAGGAAATTTATCTTATTTTCACAGCTATATACCCAAGGTTTAGAAGAGTGCCTGGCACATAGCAAGCTCTCAACAAATATTTGTTGAATGATGAATGAAAGAATGCACAGACATCCCAATGATATCTGTTAAATAAACACTTGACAACAAGTGTAGTAAGAGAAGAGGGTGGAAAAGATAAGACAGTCAAAAACCATATCACAACTGAAAGAAAACTCTTTGAAACATATTACAAAATTAATTAAATATAAAATAGTTTAGTTAAAAATAATTTCAAAAACTTTTTAGTTTGATGTAGTCCCATTTATTTTTTCTTTTGCTTCCCTTGCCTAAGGAAATAAATCAGAAAAAAAAAATTACAAATAGCAATATCAGAGAGTTTATTGCCTATATTTTCTTCTAGAAGTTTTATGATTTCAGGTTTTAACACGTAAGTCTTATTCCATTTTGAGTTTATTCTTATAATACATCGGATAAGGGATTATTATGCAAAATTTATAAAGAACTCATATAACTCAACAACAAAAAACAATTTAATATAAAAAGTGGGCAGAAGACATGCATAGATATTTCTCCAAACTGGTTATACACATGGCCAATAGACATATGAAAAGATGCTCAAGATGACTAATCATCAGGGAAATGCAAATTAAAACCACAATGAGATATTACCTAACACCTGTCAAAGTGGCTATCATCAATAAATAATAATTTTTTTTAAAAAGTGTTGGTGAGGATGTGAAGAAAAGAGAACACTTATACCCTGTTGGTGGGATTATAAAATGGTACATCCACTATGGAAAACAGTTTGGAGGTTTTTGAAAAAATTAAAAATAAAACTACCTTTTGACCCAGCAATTACACTTTCTAGGTATTCATGCCAAGAAAATCAAAACACTAATTCATAAAAATCTATGCACCCCTGCATTTACAGCAACACTATTCACAATAGCCGAGATGTGGAAGCAACCTAAATGCTCATCAATAGACAATTGGGTAAAGAAGTTATAGTACATATATACAATGGACTATTAGAGACACACACACACACACACACACACACACACAAAATGAAATCCTGCCATTTGCGATGCCATGGATGGACCTAGAGGGTATTATATGGAGTGAAATAAGTCAGACAGAGAAAGATAAATATCAGGATTTCACTTATATGTGGAATTTAAGGAACGAAAGAAACAAACTAAATGAAAACAGACTCACAGATACAGATGACAATCTGGTAGTAGCCAGAGGGAAAGGGGTTTGGAGGGCTGGGTGAAAAAGGTGAAGGGATGAAGTAAAAATGAGTGGTTATAAAATAGTCAAGGGGATGTAGAGTACAGCATAGGGAATATAGTCAATAGTATAGTGGCTATATGTAGAGACAGATGAGAGCAAGAGTAATCAGGGGGATCACTTTATAAACTATATAAATGTCTAATCAATGTACTATATACTTGAAACTAATATAAAATAAAAATTTCTTAAATTAATTTCAATATTTTAAAATTATTTTTCAATTACAGTTGGCATGTGATATTATATTAGTTTTAGGCGTACAACATAGAAATTAGAAATTTACATAATTTATGAAGTGATCACCCTGACAAATCTAGTACCCATCTGACACCGTACATAGTTATTACAATATTATTGACTATATTCCTTATGCTATAGTTTACATTCCCATGAGTATTTTGTAACTACCAATTTGTACTTCTTAATCTCTTCCTCTTTTGCACCCACTCCCTCAAAACCCTCCCATCTGGCAACCATCAAAACGTGCTCTGTATCTGTAAGCCTGTTTCTGTTTTGTTTGTTTTGTTCTTTAGATTCACATGTAAGTGAATCATTTTTCTCTCTCTATCTAACTTACCCCATTTAGCATAGCACCCTCTAGGACCATCCATGTTGTTGCAGATGGCAAGATTCCTTTTTTTTCTTTAATGGTTGAGAAATATTCCATTGTATATATGTACCACCTC
>NW_006442512.1:10138293-10180828 GCF_000325575.1 Pteropus alecto | reverse complement strand
CACTGATGGACACTCAGATTGCCTCCATATCTTGGTTATTGTAAGTAATGCTGCAGTGAATATATAGATCCACATGTGCCTTAAAAGTAGTAATATATTGAGTTTCTTTAGATAAATATCCAGAAGTGGGATCACTGGCTCCTTCTTTGTCTCTTGTTTTAGCCTTTGTTGCAAAGTCTGTTTTGTTTGGTATAAGTATTACTATCTCAACTTTGTTTTGTTTTGTTTGCATTTTTATGAAATATCTTTTTCTATCTCTTTACTTTCAATCTGTGTGTGTCTTTCAATCTGAAGTGAGTCTCTTATAGGCAGTATATGTATGGGTCTTGTTTTCTTATTCAGCCACCCTATCTGTGACTGGAGCATTTAATTCATTTTCATTTAATTATAGATAGATATGTAGTTTTTGCCGTTTTATCATTAATATATTTGATCTCTTCTTCTCCTTGTTCTATTTCAGCATTCTTCATAGTAGTAGTTTGGTGTCGATGAACTTCTTTAGGTCTTCTTGTCTGGGAAGCTCTTTTCTGTCCTTCGATTTTAAATGATAGCTTTGCTTGGTAGAGTAATCTTGGTTGTAGGCCCTTACTTTTCATCACTTTGAATATTTCATGTCAGTCTCTTCTGGCCTGAAAACTTTCTGCTGAGAAATCAGCTGACAGTCAATGGGAGCTCCCTTGTAGGTACTTTTTTCTTCAACTGCTGTCTCTTGCTACTTTTAAGAGTCTCTCTTTGTCTTTAAGCTTTAATATTTTAATTATGATGTGTCTTGCTGTGAGCCTCTTTGAGTTCATCTTGCTTGGGACTCTGTGCTTCCTGGGCTTGTATATCGATTTCCTTTGCCAGGTTAGGGAAGTTTTCCATCATTATTTCTTCAAATAGGTTTTCAATTCCTTGTTCTCTCTCTTCTTTTTCTGGTACCTCTATGATGTGAATATTGGTATACCTGATGTCCCAGAGGTCTCTTAAACTAGGGTTCCCCTATCTCCGCACCACGGAGCAATACCAGTCTGCGACCTGTTAGGAATCGGGACACACAGCCAGAGGTGAGCGGTGGATGAGCAAGTGAAGCTCCATCTGTATTTGCAGCTGCTCCCCAGCACTAGCATCACTGCCTCAGCTCCACCTCAGATCATCAGGCATTAGATTCTCATAGTAGTACTGGTCCTTGGTGCCAAAAAGGATGGGGACCACTGCCTTAAATCATCCTCATTTTTTTTGGATTCTGTTTTCTTGTCGCTGTTCTGATTTGGTGTTTTCTGCCACCTTATCTTTCCAATAGCCAATTTGATCCTCTGCTTCATCTAATCTACTGATTCTCTCTAATGTATTCATTTCAGGTTTTATATTCTTCATTTCTGACTGATTCTTTTTTATGTTTTCTATCTCTGTTTTTATGTTTTCAATCTTTCTTAAAGATTACGCTGAATTCATCTACTCTTCCTCTAAGTTTATTGAGCAACCTTAAATCAGTGTTTTGAAGTCTGCATCTCGTAGAGTGCTTGTCTCCATTTTGTTTAGTTTTTTTTTTCTGCAGCTTTGTTCTGTTCTTTCAATTAGAACATGTTTCTCTCCCTTTTGCCTCTGAGCTTCTATCTTTGCCTTGTTGAAATTTATTCTCATACATATATCTTTATTGCCTATGCTATGAATTATCTTTTATAATCAGAAGAACAAAAAAATTATTTAAATGAGTAATTTAAATAAACACCTATTTAAGTTTAATTTTAGTTTCGAACTTCTTTCTTGGTTTATATTATTAGCACTGTGTTTAACATTTATTAGAAATACATAATGCCAGCCCCGCTCCCCACCTGTCAGTAAATGCTTAGGGTGGAAACTCGCGTCACAGGTGGTGGCATTCTAGCAGCAGAAAGGAAGCGGGAGGTGGAGGCTGTGCTGGTGGCCTGGTCCCATCTGTGCACCTTGTCCCTGCAGGGTCTGGATGGGCAAGTTGGGCACAACAGGTCCTGCGGGGCGGCAGTGATTCCAATGAGCAACCGCGGTCCCACATGAGACTGCTGGTAGCTGGCTGTGCCTGAGCCTGGAGTGGGTATGGCTGCCTCAGAGGATGTCTCTGCAGAGCCTGTTCATGCTCCCTGTATGTGAACAAGATGTACGGCCTGGGCAGGCAGTTGGTGCATGGGTGGCAGGAAGGAGAACCACCAGTGGTGTATGTGCAATGTAGAGAGAAATCGTTTAAATTCCAGGCTGTATTCAGAGTTACCCCGATTAAGGAATACAGATCTTTTTAAACAACAGCATTGAGAAATCAGGCTAGCTACTTATTGTTATATCTTTTTTTGTATGTTATCTGTTTTTAGCCTGTTTATGCCTAGAACATCTATCAATGGGTGGCTAGGAAGAGACTCAATGTTTGTGTTTTCACCAGATCAGATTCAGGGACTGCTTAAAATTAATCCAGACTGGAAAACCCATATACTTCTTGATTTAGGTGGTAGAGATAAAGAAGGCACAAAAATTATGAGCCCTCATTTTGAAGAAATTTATGCCACTGAGCTGTCTGAAACTATGATATGATAGCGTCAGAAGAAATAGAGTGCTTCATATAAGTGAATGGCAGAATACCAGGTTCCCATACGATATCATCAGCTGCTTGAATTTGCTGTGATTGGCCCCTGACTTTGTTAAAAGACATCAGAAATGTCTTGGAACCAACTGGAGGAAAGGTCATCCTCTGCCTAGTCTTACCCTTTCATCCCGTGTGTAGAATGTAGGTAGCAAGTGGGTGAAACCATCAGAAATTTTGGAAATCAAGGGACAGAATTAGGAAGAACAAAATGAACTGAAGTTTTCAGAAAAGCTGGTTTTTTTATCAAAGCTTTCACCTGACTGCCGTGCCTGTGTGAAGGAGACATGTACAATGACTACTATGTTCTAGGTGATGCCATCTTTGTTCTCAAACCAATATAAGCCCTCAGAGACCAGAGTCTTCACAGCCTACCCCAAGAGTGTACCCTCTGGAAAAAGGCCTGCATTCTCCACTAAATTAAGGGAGGGCCTTTGGGGACTTTCATTCCAAACAACAAGCAAGAAGTTGAAAAACCAAAATACTAATAATTTCTTTGTACTGTATAAAAAGAATAATTTTGAAAATCGAAAACTCAACTCTTTGAGCATTTTTATCAACTCTTACTCAGTAATACCGGTCTCACTCCAATTATGGAAGATATTTTTTATACTTAATTGCAATGGGGACTCACTCCCAGTCAAAGCAATAGTCATGACTTCATACAGAACCAAAAAATATGGATTGTTTTTAATAAAATGAAGACTGGCAAAAAAAATAAAGATGTCTATTCGGTTGCAAAAATTAGTTATAATGTATAACCACTGCTACCCTTTCATGTTCAGAAATTCTGTCATTATTCAAGAAAATCTTTTTAATCATGCTAATAAGCTTTTTTGATTAAAAAAAAAAAAAAAAAGAAAGAACTACATAGTGCTTTTGAACAAGTAGATACTTAATGACTATCACTCTCCTAAACAAGACCTGAAAGTTCCATGGTCATTCGAAGAAAAAGAAAATGTACTATTAAAGATTTGTACAAACTCTAAAAAAAATTAAACTCTTCTCAAAGAAATGTGGAACACACAGAATTTACTTTAATGCACTGTTGAAATTGAACTAACCACCAAATTAATGACTAAATAAGCAGCTGATGGATATATATAATATTTATTAATCAAATTATTCTTAGTGTCAAGTAAACAACTAACTAATACATTACAATGTAAATGCACTTTACCACTTACAAAATACTTCCACATAGTTTAAACTCCAATATACATCAATAGTTGCCATTTTTAGAATTTGAATTTCTCCAGAATGCCTTCGGCCTTTGCATTAGCAAAAGAGTTCATAAAAAGTTGATCTTTAAAATCAGCTCTCCAAGACAGTAGAGCACTCTCATTCTTTGTCATTTACAATTCACAGAGAAAAGAGATGGCAAGAAGAGCATATGGTGTGGAAGAAGAGATATGAGGTCCAGAGTACTAGGGCAGTCAACTGGTTGCTATGAGACAAAATCTACTGCTGTCCCACTTCTAATCTCTTTTCTCCTCATCTTCACTGGGAATTTCAAAAAGATATTGGCTGATCCTTGCATTTTAGACAATTCTGTAGGAGGCCTGAAGGACTCTAGTTGTTCACAGATCTCACTTCAAAAGACATTGTGATATAATGATACTGAATAGTGACTGCTTTAGAATTAAAGAGCATGTAGGGATATGAATATAAAAATGCCTTCACCCTCAGACTCCTTTATAAACTAGGTCATAACTCTAAAACTCAGTACAGAATGAAGCTCGCATTTTCTATGCTGCAGCAAAAAGTAAACATGTGGGAGAGTTTATAGCTATTTAGTTCCTTCTGAGCATCACTTTGATTGATGTTAGTACATTAGCACAGGTAAGTAAGTTCTAAAGTAAGAAAAAAAATCATAATAATGGTTCTGCTATTGGCTATTTTACTCAACTACAGCAGAAAAGAGAGGGAAAATTATTTGGATTGAAAAGTGCTGAGGAGAAAACATATTTACTCACCTATAAAGTCTGTTTCAAAGTTTTCTTATTTTAAGACATCGTTATTGATTAGGCTGTGCTGACTTTGCCTTTTGGCAACTTATTTAAAGAAAGACATTTCAGTTGCTGTAATCTAAAGTAACGTTTACCACTGTAGTTTACATTTAACATATTGTAGTTATTTTTCAAGTTAATTTTATTTTGTCATGTTGAGATATTGGGTTTTTTTTCCTTTTCATTTGGTCTTGTCAATTCTAAAAGTCCCTCACTTAAGCTTTACAGAACAAACCATTCTTTTTTTGAGAGCCTATAAAATAATAACATAAGAATAAAATAATGAGCTCAAAGAGAGATGAGGAAATAAACATTAGAGAAGTTTGAACTGATACCACACATGAAATAAAACAGCAATTTTTTTTTAAAAAAACGGCAAATTTTAATTTCTCAGCCTCCTAAAGAAATTGATATGCGCCTATTTTAACTGATCTTTGTGATTCTGAATCAGGATTCCTCAGAATACTCTAGAGAAAATTCAAACCAAATGTTATCACAAAAGTAAAAAGTAATAATAATTAGTAAAAGATTTGCCAAAGATAATAGTACAATCTCTTCTTGGAAACGGGAGAGGCTTATGGTGCATTTTAATTATGCTTTCCTTACTATCAGACTGTATCTCACTTGTTTGAAAATTATGTAGATTGTATGGATTTTTTTTTTTCATGAATAAGACTTTTTTGATGGAAAGTGAAGTCATAATGGTATAAGGGTCTCCATGAGGATATCACGATTATCTCCAGGTAGCATTCATTTTTTATATTTCTTTAAAATTTAGGCTCAAATATTTCCGGAAATAGATATTTCACATTAGCGACAAACTCCCTTGCAATCAGTGCAACACAGAGGAAGAACACAGACTTTATAATCAAAGCGATCTGAGTGACTAGAAGGAAAAAATATTCAAAGAGGAGAGAAAAGTGAAAGTAGTAGTTGGTAAGAATTTAAAGCAGAGAAGTGAAAGAAGAGGAGCGAGAGCACATGGTAAAAGACATATAAAATTAAACAGCATTTAATTTCAATACTTATTTTATATCCCACCTTTTTTTCTGAAAGTTTTGATAGGATGAGAATATTTAGTATTAATAATGCTTAGTTTTCTTTTAGGAAAAAAATAACCCATTGAGATAATTACTGACATTTCAAATAACAATAAACATACATCCCATCATATCTAAAAATATTTTTTTCAAAATCATTGTCAACATCACCTTTATAATACATCTACATTATTTTGAAACCAAATTGCACATGGGTGAAGAAGTGCCTTACCATGTAGTGTTCTTGGAAGAAGTAAGCCAAACCTAATGTCTTACTAAAATGATGTTCTCAACAAAATTAGTTGCTAATTTTCCAATCTCACACATAACTTTCCAATCTCACACATTAGAAGTTTTCACAAACTCAGTAAATTAAAAATCATCTAGCATATGTCTATTATATTCCAAAAATGATCTCATAGAAATATGAGAAGGAAACAGCATTCTATAAGAAAAATTCTATAGCATATTTTATCCACCTTGGGTAAATTTCTGCTTTTCTACTAAAGAGAGAATGAAAAATTATTTTGCTTCAAATATCACCTGCAGTCATTCAACTTCACAAAACTAATTCCTGGAAGAGATATATTTATTCAGCTTTTCAGCATCCTGCATTGAGTTAGGATTAGGATTAAGAGTTCTACAGAAACTTCAATGACACAAAAAAGCATGTTTCCTTATCTTTGCAGCAATCATGCAGTGACATATAGTGGTGTTATTCATATGACCTTGAGAACCTAATTTTTAAAACTGGTGAAACACTGGTTTTGTGCCCAGTGTGCTTAGCGCATAATAACAGGTTGTCATCATCCTTCGATAACTCTAATCTCATTCCATTTCAGCTGTACGTAATGGGTCTGGGTTATGGCAAAGACCCTGTGTGAGAGCACACATGTGCATGGAGACCATCTTTATATCAAAGATGAGAAACCTACTAGAAAAACATTTAAACATGTTTCCTGAAGACATAGTAGGGCAGCAGACAATGCATAAAAACCCTCTTGTCTTTTACTCTGTCATAGCATATAAAATAAATGTGAAGAGCCAGCAAGTGCCTCACAATGCCAATCAATAATCCGAGAAAGAAACATTGCTATGGACAACTGGAAACTTTGGGGCCCTGATCTGTGGAAGCTGTCTTTTAAAGGGTTCCAGCTGTTATCTTCCTCACGTCAGTGAAGCATATTAATCTGTTCCATATTGTTTGACAAAGTTGTAGGTAATTATCTTCTCATCTCCACAATGTTTTCATAAAAATCATTTATGAAGTTGCAATGTTAGTGGGAAACAATAAGTAAACTTTCTAACTATAGCAGAAAAGAGTATATCTAGTACATCCTTTCAGTTATGGTTTCCAGAATTTAGATAATCATCAAAACATGAAATTGACATGTAATTTTACTGCCTTATGCTGTAAACAACCTGAAGAACCATACTTGTCAGCCCTAGACCCTCATTTAGGTGGTTGTTATTATTATTTAATAATAGGAAGCATTTTAAAAATCTATGATTATAGTGTTGTAAAGGAAAGAAAGAATAAAAACCTAAAAGTACAAAGTGTATAATTTTAGAACGTAACAGATTTTTAAATGAAATAACTTTAGCTTTATGAAAAACTCCCTACATTATCTTCATATCACATTCTCATATTACAGACTGAAGAAAGAAAATGCTTGCCATCCTCCACAGATAAGTCTAGAAAATACTACTTTATGTGTTACTTTAGAAAAAGCAAAAAAGTCTTTTAATATTTGGTGAAAATTAAGGTTTATAATTTCTGTAGCATGCAGTTATGTCCCTGAAAGAGTGACTTACCTGCTGCTGCCAAAATCAGTGACAGATTTTGACACAAGCTGTGAAAGAGGCATCTGTGTGACTAATGGCCTGGTGCACACATTCACTTGGTGGCTGAGTGCCAATATTTTATCTGGATGGTTAGTTTCAGACTCAGATGTTTCTACTTAAGCAATTCCTGAATGGGACTCCGAAAGCAAGCAACATAATTCCTATGAATTCTATCTCCTTATCATCTCTAGACTCTGTCACTTCTTCATCCAACCCATTGCCAAATATTCTCTTTCAATTGCACAGAAAGTCTCTTCCCTTAGTGAAATACCAGAGAAGCAAAAAGTGGATCACTGGAAGTAGAATGTTTGAGTGCCAGCCAGTGACGCATCAGTGAGACTTGATAATATGACTTAGACTTCCAAGAAATGTTATCTATGTGTGGATTTACCTGTAGACCAAAGCATTTTACTCTACAAGTGACAGAAGTACCTCTTCTCCATCAGGAAATTACTACCCTTCCAGACTCCTCAAAACAGATCTTTTTTGAAGTCTTTCCTTGCCCTTCTCTATCTTACCCACAATAAAGGTTAAATTAAATGAAGTCAAATAAGGTGAAACCACACATAAAATTAGGCCTCAAAAATATATGTGAGGAACACCTGCATGCTTTTCAGAAATGGGCTATAACTTTAGCTTTATATATGCTATCAAATAACTTAAAGGCAGAGCACAATAAGTAATGATTCAGTGTTTATGTGCTCATAAACAAACCAATTGCAAAGGAAAATACAGTTATCGCTGGTACTGACATGAGAGAGAAATTTCTCCTGTGAGCCCTCATAAAGAGAAAACTGTGTAATGCAGTGAAGAATCATTAACAATAGCCTCATAGTAAACACAGTGAGTTTCAAAGATCTGTTTCTTCGAACGTCACTCAGCATAAGCTTATGCAAAATGCCACTCCACAATTTAGTGAAAGCATTCCCATGAGATTTAAGAGTAGGTAGGTGAATGGACAGACTACATGTTCTTCAGACAATCTTTTATAAATATTATTTCTCCTAGCTGAGCTTTTGATAAGTATTAAATGGCAGAGTTGAAGATTATATTCACTGACAAGTACCTGGAGTGCAGCAATTCTGTTTTTCCCGTTAAGTGCAAAGCCATATGTTTTAACAGCTCCTCAACCCAGAGGTCCGATTGACATTTTCTTTTGAAAGTTGATGAGTCTGACAGAAACAAATGCTTGAAGAGAAAGCTACTCCATCTGCACATGGAAATAAATAAGGGAATACCTATGGATAGGTCCAAGATTATTTTTAAAAAGTAATTACTTTCCTGTTCAGAAATAAAAATGATAATCAAAGTGCCAAAGATCCGGTGCCACATAATAAGAGCATAACAATTTCAGGCTAGGTTAATTTTAACCTTTTAACAAAATACCATGCCCACTTGTAGGAACCAAATTTTGTTCCACTCTGCTACCACCACCTGCTTCCAAAGATATTTCATTTCAATCGATTCCAGGGGAAGGAGCATGCTACTCAAAACAAAGGCAATTTTTTGTCAATTCCACTAATAGGTGGTGTATTCATTGTGATAAGGAAATTAAAGACCAGAAAAATGGCTGACTTTATTTTTCTTATACACGCTTGCATGTAAAAAAACTGCAAAGTAGAGCTAAGATTGGATGTTACCCTTCTGGGAGAAATTCCAGCCATTTCTCTCTCCTTTAGTCTGTTCTGACTCTCTCTCTCATACACGTAAAATAAAAGGATCTGAGAGTGCTGGTCAGAAGTGCTGCCTCCATGAAAATCCTCCATAAAAAAAGCCAGCAGTTTACACTGGCTACTTTCCTGTTTTAAGGAAAGTATTTTGTAATTTCTACTCTCACTGAAATAGGCAAAAGGAGCCACCCATTGGTACACCCTGAGTTATCAAAGTTCCATCTAGGGATTTGAAGCAAAAGCTTTTTCTGTGGACTGGCTCTATATATATTAATTGCCCACAGATGCCTTAAAGGGACATTGATCAAAGACAATCTATATGGATATATATGGCAAAATATAATCATAATGTTGTATGATAGTTGTCAAATGGTGGAATAATAGTGTCTTGGTCTTTTTCTTTGGAAAAATGAAATTTTAAAATTAATATATCCAAAAAGAAATCAGCAGATATTTTAAATGAATTATCTAAAAGATAATTATATATAATTTGAGGAAAATGAATAGTTATCCTCAATAAAAATGGAGGGATGGAAAAGGGTCTAGATCTCATCAGGTGAGCTCTGCTCAGAGAGTTGGTAATTTTGATTCCTTTTTCTAATTTTAATTTCACCTAACCATACTATTGATCCAGGGTTTAGTGGGGATTTATGCACTGTTGCTATTGTTTGTGTTTATTTTCTTTTTATATATATAATAGTTATCAATGTAGAGATTAAGAAATCAAATTCTAAATTTCCCAGGACAGAAGATAGAAAAAATTAGCTTATTCTTAGTGACAATCTATCATAGAAAAGAGAACTAGAAGCCTTCCTTTCTCAATACTCAAGGCAGTTTTACAAAGTCTGCTCTGCCCTCCAACTCTTCAGGGCTTCAGGACCACTACATAAAGTCTTCAGTAGCAATTTTCGTAACCCTCATTGGGGTAACAGAGTATATTGAGTTTGGTGGAACATGCTAATTGGGACACACAAAAGAAAGAGCTGCCCACGGACAGGCAACATTGCAAATCATGGGCTGGGCTGGAGAAACTGTGAGATCAGCCCTGCGTGTAAAAGGCTAACTAAAAGCACACCCTGTGAGACAGAAAAAAGAAGGGACTTACACATAGATTACTCCATCGCAATTGAAGATTTTTTTACAATGTGAATTCATGCAAGAGGCATCATGGTATGAGACAGTCATCCCCTACATTGTAAGAAAACCCACAAATTTATATAACTATGTATATATGCATATCTGAACATATGTGTGTATATATATCTATAAATAATATCTATATCTGCAGCATCCTTTGTCTACTTTTGATTTGGTCATCATGATTGTATCAAATGTTCATTCTCTTCCTCTTTACATTTGCTATAGGAATGTGTCATTCATCTTTTCTAATCTAGTTCATTCTCTAAGTTACTAGAAAATTTGATCCATGGTTAAAATTTTTAAAGAATAGAAAAAGACTGTAAATTTGCAATTAGTTCATTAACAATAATCAGTTATGGTCACTTTCTTCATGCTAAAGGTAGGCTTTTTCATGGTTAGCTAGGCTGTGGATTATGCGTAGCACATGAATCTCTAACTATAGCTCCACTCATTTACTATACAAGAAACAATTTGGAATGCAAGTGAGTATGAGTGACTTTACAGGGATAACATTATATCTGCTTAACTGAAGATTTCAGAACCAAGTTCAGATCAGAACCACACAGAGTTTCCCTCTCTGGAAAGATTACTAGACACTGCTCCTTTTCAGGCTCTGGCATGCTACGTGCACAAGACACTAAATTTTGGAGACCCTGGAAACTAAATTTTAAGTATCTACCCTGTACCTTTAATTTTTTATTTGAAAGAGCTGACTAACCATAAGAAAAAGTATGTAGAAATAAGTTCTATTCTAGAACACATCGATTATACATGATAAAGGAGAGAGAAGCACAACTATGCTTCAAATGAAGCTTACTTGATTGGTAAAGCACAATGACTTGCTATCATAGGAGCCTTTCCATTTCATTGAAATGCAATGAGAAAATCCCCTTATGGTGAACATTTACTATAAATTGGAAGACTCATCATTCGATGGCCTACCACCACCACAGGAGAAATCTTTTTCACTGGACTCTTTCTGTCTGTTATTCATTCAGTTATTCACTATAACTATTACAAAGCATCCATAAAAATTAAAGTGGGTTCAATTTAAAACGTGCATGTCTTGGGGAAATTCTTCCCCAAAAAAACTCAATAAGCAGTGAATAGAATTAAACTTGATCAAAGTTTATTTTATGTATTATAAATATAAATGGTCAAAGTGGTATTAATCAGGATATTTTTTAATTCAAGATTTATGTTATCTATAAAAATATCGTATGAGAAAGTTTATCTCTTACCCTAACTAAAACTTTACTCGAAAATTTTATCTCAGTATATAATCAGCCAGAGGTCAGACAAAGATTAGTACTGAAAGAATTCATCTAGGTTCTATTTTGCTTCTCCTAACACTCTCAAGGAAGAATTTTACCTTTTTTTAAAAAAGCATGTTAGGAAAAAGGCTAAACATAGAGTGGTTACAGAGAGTAACCAACATAGACTGGTTATAGGGATTAACACTGGTGATAGAGTAGTATAGTTGGAGGTGAAGAAGTAAAGTAGGAAAGTTGCCTCCTAAGAAGACTTCTGCTTGATCACTATTCCTTAGAAACATTTTACTGAATGTATTCTTGTATTATTTGTGTAATTGGAAGCAAATTAAATGAATATGAATATATTAAATGAACATATACAGAAAAATGTAGGAAGGAAAGAAAAGAAGGAAGAGAGAGAACGTGTGAACATATGCTTCAGGCCAAAAACTCAGGATGAAAGAATCAGACAGAATTCTTAACTAGAATTAAGTACTGATGTTACATCAAATTTTGATAAAAACTATAACACCATTTTACATTTGTCCATATAGATAAATAGAATATGAAAGCTAGTCTTTTATAATTATGGTCACTTTTCTCAAATAACCTCTCTGGACAGGTGTTCAGTTTCCTTTCTTTTCTCTTCCAAGTTTCTTAATTACCTCCCCTGCTTTCATATCTCTCCTAATCCGAGGGATCTTTTTTAAATCTCATTCTTCATTATCCCTAATGAGTAATCACTCTACAGCCATCTGGACCACACTTTACTATTTATTTCTCACTTACTTACAGTTTATGTGTCTCTCCAACATTAATGAACATAAAGGAACAACCCCCTAGGACACAGTGCCTGGTATGACTGCTGGGCTGTGCAGGGGGATGAGGAACGAGTTTTGGGAAATCAGTTTGGTTAGATAATGCTCCAAGTTTCAAAGGTCTTTTTAATGTGGACAACTTTTATTTCCCTAAATGCTTATTAAAGGCTTTATAGTTTCCTTTTAACTAAGAACTAAATTCAATATGCCTTTTGGAGTTAAAACCAGTATAGTCTGGTTTAAAGACCCAATTATCTTCTCTTTTGTCAACATATGTTAGAGTCTGCTTCTAAATCTTATTTCTAAACTCTTAGTTAGATTCAGAGATATTAACTGTAAAGGACATTTTTTTGCTCATCTGGAAGACATTCTGAAGGTTATTTTGATTGACCAAGGACTGTATCCATAATGAAATAAGGACAAAAAATATTTTTCTTATTTTTTCCTCAGGGTTAGATTAAAATGTTTTATAGATTTATTAAGGACACACTGAATCCAGAATATTTATGAATATAACATTCTCTGCTGAAATCATAGAGCTCCATACAATTTGAATGAAACATTCTAGTAATAAAACATTTAACATTTACTAAGTACTTATTATATGCTAGGCCCTGAGCCATGGGGCAGTGGGGCAGGGATTCCACAAAGCCAATTACAACCACAAAAAACATTTCCAAATGGGTTTTAAGTAAAATGGGCAGGAGGGATGAGCTTACTAAAACTTGGTAGATTAGAGGAAAATATGAATGTTAGGATTTGCCTTGCCATTTGTGCATGGCAGCCCCTCTAGCTGACACAAATATTCTATTAACTAGCCTCCCTCTTTCGCCTCCTTTTTAATCAATCCACTTTAACATAGATTATACTGAGCTTCTAAAAGGCTTCATAAAAAAACAAAACAGTATCATGTTTCTTCTCTACTTCTATTTCTTCCTTGTCTATTAACTTTAATATATT
Organism: Pteropus alecto; assembly: GCF_000325575.1. Lineage (NCBI taxonomy): Eukaryota > Metazoa > Chordata > Mammalia > Chiroptera > Pteropodidae > Pteropus > Pteropus alecto. The sequence continues at coordinate 10,167,503 of NW_006442512.1, read as the reverse complement.
TTATACCTCTCTAAAACTTTTATTAAATCTTTTTAGGACCAAAGAAGGGTATAAATAAATTAAATATTGTTGATTTAGTGTCTCTTAATACACTATCATTCTCTAAGTCTTACATTTCTGTCAGTTATATCTAAAAGTTTTGGGTGCTCGCTGTTCTGTAGAAGTAGATAAATTAAAATAGAATTAATAGTATAAGAATAAAAGAAATCAAGGTTAGCAGAATCTACTAATGAATCAAGATACAGAGCTCTGAAAACAAATCTCCAAACTGGTTTCAACTTCCTCCTAGCCATTGAAACTCTTTAAAAAAGTTAGTGTTTAGTTTCGGCAGCTTAAAATTGTTCTCTTCCTACATGGTATTAATATACATAGGAACTCTCTTTCAGAAAATATTTCAGTGAAACTGAATCAACATTAAATTTCAAATGTGAGAACAAGAATCTCTACTCTTCTATTGACATAGTTTTCTAACAAATGAAAGATTCCACAGTGGGGGAAAAAACTGTTTTTCAAGTCTATTACAGACAAAATCATCAATATCAGTTATAGTCCAGAAAATCCAATTTATGACTTGTCTGAAAGGAACACACCTCTTCCTTCTCAGAAAAAAAATGTGGACCTCACAGTATAATTTATGATGTATTACAATGGCTGAATCAGAATTGTATATGAATAATGCACATACACATGCGTGTGGGCCACATGTTAATAGAAAATCTCTTAATAAAAAGAGGCCACAAGTTTATCTAGAGACTGTTAGGAAGTTTTTGTTTTTGTTTTTGTTTTTAACTGAGTAACTCTTCATCTGTCCACATTAGGATAGGAAATTACAGCCTTGATGTTAATTATAGCTATGGAAGTGTTACCTGAAAAATTAATTTTTATGCTGTGCATACAGGTAGATAAACCAGAGAGAAAGTACCATCGATATAGACAAGAAGTTTTTCTAGAGTCCAATGAGACTATCTTTTGCTGAGATTTTTCTTTTGGTTACATTTGAGCTATAACATCCACTAGTGGCAAATGTTCTTATTTTAAAAAGGAACACCAGAGAAGGACAAAATAAAGTATTTTTTCCTTGTGACTGTCCTTATTAGTATGTATGCTCAAATACATCAAACTAATGAGGCAATGTCATTATATGGAATAACTGTATTGAGTATTCTGGAAGGATAAAACAAAAAAAAATGCTATTAGTTAAACGCAAGTAGTCATAAAGTAAGCAATATGTTGACTTCACTAATAACTATTCCATGTGTTGTAAAGGTGGAATTTTAACATGTTCATTTTTCCTCAAGCATAAATTACTGAAAGCTGCATTCCAAACTCAGCACATGGTATAAAAACTTTTTACATTACTAAATGTGATCCTAACACTTTAAATTCTTCATTTTATTTAGAAATAGGACAGAAAGTATATTAACTTCTAATATCATAAATATGATGCTCATTTGTTTAATCTTAAGGTTAAAATAAATGATATCACCATTTTGCACATTTAATTGAAAATCTAATGAAAAATAATAAAATTTGGAGAAAATATAAACAAAATCTTTAATCTTTATCCTACTTCTTACCACTATCATATCCAGAATATGGTAGTAGCAAAATTAAACTCACAGTTAAATCACGCCATGAGCATTCCAAAATTAAGCAGAAATGAAAATTGTATAATTAGAAATGGGAAACATGAAATATTTAATCTTTCTTGGAATTCTTGCTTAATGTAGTCCATTATTAGCTGAATTTTTTGTTATAGTAATCCTATAATCCCCTATGGTCTCCATTAATGCAGCCTATCCAGAATGACATTAGATACAGCTCAATAAAACCCCAATACTAAAACTTTCTAAATCTACCAAAGAGGTAGGAAATAAGGAGTATTTCTTTTCATTCCACAGACTTGAAATTTTATTGAATTTCACCTGTAACCACAGAGCATGCCGGAAGCCTCTTTCAATTGACCTTTCCCTGATATTGACAGAGTAAGTTAAGAGATATTTCTCCAGAAACTATATCCATTGCTACTGCCTGAATATTTAAGGAACAAAATAACCTATTTTTTCCCCTATGCAATAGAATGCATTGCATCAGACCCTCTAAACATGTTAATCTTCAGCTTTATCACGATGTCTCTTTTTTCCCCTAACAGTTAAGTATTGCTAGATCTAGATCAAAGTGTGAAGCTGGTAGTTCATTTATAGTACCTCCTCTCAAATTCCTTTTCCATGCCTCATTTTGTCCTTCCATTACTATTCCAGCCTCCTCCAAACCTCCTGTGTCCTCATATTCTTCCCTGAATGTAAATCTCCTCATTCCAGCTTTTGTGTCCCAGTTTGTTAATTCATTCAATATTTACTGAGCACGGACTACGTGCTAGGCAGTAGACACTGGAGAAAGTATGTCTTTGCCTTCTTTCATGAGCAAAAACAGCAGTCTGTTCTGCGTTCTATTCTTTCGGGGTCCTGTCCATGCTAAGATACTGAAATTGTGTATTGTACTACCTTCCAGGTTACATACGATACTTAAAACTGATGTATGAATTTTAAGCAGCTGAGTAATTAAGTTGAAATCTTTCCTGGAATTTTCTGGGCCGCAAGGTGTTTCTTGTGATATAGGTGCAAACAGAAGACTTTACAGTGAAATGGGTGGATGCAAGAGATACTAGAACTGAAATTAGGCTGGCCTAGAGGAGTGAGTAAATACTTTGAGGACTGACAGCTGCCTGGAAAAGCAGAAAGGAAGTCATTCCAGGAGGTTTCAAGAGAATACAGTAACCTGAAACTGCTACTTCTCTTCCGCACTTCGATAAGCAGCCTCCTTATTGGAGAGACTATTTCCAGTCTTGTTCTCTTTTGCATATTTTTGACACCGCAGTGTCATCTGTAGTAATTTCTCTGAAATAGTGTATCTGTTAACAATTGCTACATTAAAAATTACTCCAAAACCAAGTGACTTAAATTTATTATCTCCCAGTTTCTGTAGGTCAGGACCCTGGGAGTGGCTCGGCTCGGTCTCAGAGTCTTCCACAAGGCTACTATCAAGGTGCCAGCTGAGGCGGCAGAAATCTCAAGGCTCAACTCGAGAGTGATCTGCCTGCAAGCTCATACATATGGTTGTTGAAGTGGCTCAATACTCCTTAGGCTGTTGGCCTAAGGGCCTCATCTCTACTTTCACTCCATCCTGTAACCATGCTGAGCTACTGGCAGTCATTCAGTTTCCCAAATGTACCAGAATCTCTCTCAGATCCAGATCTTGGCACATTCTATTTTCATTCTCTGAAATATCACTTGTAGTAAAGTGTATGCACTCATATAGTATTTAAAGTTCTTGGTCCGGAGATTACCAAGAAAATAAGTACACAGAGTTCCCCATTCTTTTGATTGTGACCCCACTTCTGTCACCAGATACCACCCATTATTTTGCATCCCACTGCAGCAAAACACTTGAAAAATTGTCTATAATCTTTGTTTCCAATCCCTCACAACCCCATTCTCTCTCGAAACTACTTCAATCAGGTTTTTATCTCTATCGTGTTGTTCATTCCAATGGTCAGTTCTTTGTCCTGAAAATACTTGGCTATCAGGAGTATTTAACACAGCTGATCTCCCTCTTCTCTCTGCTGAGCTCTCTTCATTGTCCAGGACACCATACTCACAGTGTCCATTCAATGTCAGTGGTTATTCTTTATTGGATTCCTTTGCTCCTTTTTCTTTTCTTTTTTTTTTTTCCAGAGCGAGCCCAGGACCTGCTCCTTTTCTATATCTATATTTATTCTCTTGATAATCTCTTCCAGATTTAGTACTCTAAATACCATCTATATACTAATAACTCCCAATTTATATCTATCTCCAAGCCAGACCTCTCTCCTGAACTCCAGGGCTATGTAATCAACATCTTACTTTTCAGCTCCACTTGGATATGATATCATGCAGGGTCCAGAAAAGAAACAGAGGGCACACTGAAATTAGAAAATTTGAAAAGAGTTTACTGACAAAATGACTATTTACAAAGGTGTGGGCAGAGTGTTGGAACCAAGGTAGGTAATGTAGTGGCTCTGGGCCAGCAGCAGCAGACCTGTTAAGATCCATCAGTCTGAAGTGATGAGAGGAAGGGGAAATTACTAGAAATTGGAAAAAGAGAATTGCGTAGATGAGACCAGCAGGAGAATAGTAGTAATTCAGGAAGGTAACACAGAGAACTGGAGAAGAACGTCTTGGTGAGGAAGCCAGAAAAACAGATCCATAATCTCCTCTCCCTCCTCTCTCCAGTCTACGAACTCCCCATTGGCTGAACACAGTCGGAAGCCACAGGGCAAAGAGATCCTACTAATGAAACGAACATAGATCAGTCTCCTGGGGCAGAGAGCAAAACAAAGAGAAGAGAAAGGGTCTTGGAGACCAAAGGGAAGATATTCCACATGCGTGTGTGATAGGTATCTCAAAGTTAACATTTATAAATCTCAACTTTTTCCCCCCCAAAAATCCTTAACCTTCTCCTCTCATGGGATAGTGACTTCATCCTTCCAGTTGCTTAGACCAAAACCCTTGGGGTCATCCTCGATTCCTCTGTTTCTTGAAAACCTATAGCCAATCTGCCAGGAAATTCAATGGTCTTCAATTTTGAAATATATCCAGAACCCTACCACTTGTCAGAACCTTTGCAAAACCATAATCTCTTGACCGAATTTCTGCAACAACAACAAAAAAGCAATATTGTATAAATACTTCTATGGTCAATTTTTATGAAACGCTTCTGAAAATTCACACATATACATATGAATACAGTCCCTAGTTTTGATACCTGTGGCAAACATTACATACAATTCTGCTTTTTTAATGATATTCCTATCCCTATTCATTACTTTTTTTAAAACAGAGTTAATACAGGTGAGAGATTAGGAACTGCCCTTAATTATATACTTGCGGTTTCATGTAAAGATTTGAAAAGGTCCCAAAAAATTAAATGTCGGCCCCAGCAAGTTTATAACGGTAAATGAGGGATTGGAGACATATTATTAAAAATAAATTTAAATATCCTTTTTTGCAAACCTTGCTAAGCTTTGCCTGTGTAAGTCAGTTCTGGCAAAGAAATTCTAACTATGACAGTAAAAATATGCAGATATATTTTGAAATTGTTCCAGGCTCAGAAAAATGCCAAGATAATTAGCAAGTTTACAAAGTGGGCTGTGCTACCTTTTCTAAATGAATACCATGAGCTTAATGAAAGTCCTTCCTACTTTACTGATATCTATTTTTGGAAAACAAGTTGTTCTAGCTCTTTCGTCAGAATTTAAATGAAATAATTTCTTCATAAGAAACAGCTATCACTTCAATGACATGAAATTGGAGGTGTATAAAATAAAAGCAAAATTAGTATTATTTGGCAAAATGATCAATGGCAGAGATACATTTTGAATATTACATTAAATGTATACTCAGCAGCTCTCTGTATGTCAGCTTTTAAACTTATATTAAAGCTAAAACTGAGGTCAAGAAAGGAAATGGTCTTTAAAAGTCAACAACCAGAATCAGTCCCATTACATTTTAAACAGAAAAAATATGTACTGCATCCTAGGAAGGTGTAGGGTTGTGTCAGCTTGCATCTTCACAATGATACATCAAATTCTTTTCATATCCATACAGTCATTTAAAATGATTTTATAGATCATTTATTCTTGTCATATATCTATTTTCTGTTCATAATGTATCCAATTTCATTTATTTAAAATGAAAGTAATATAATAAAATGCATGTTAAACCTCTAATTTTATGACTATAATCTTTGGGCTGAATTGTAGTAAGATTATTGCTCCCTCCCTAAGCTCTCTAGAAAAGCAGTAAAATAATTAGCATTTTATTTTGTTTGTTATGTATGTGCTTATTATAAATATAGTAATAATAGCTAAATTTTATTGACTGCTTGTTATCTCTCAGCCACACTGCAAACCAATTTAAACACGTTAGCTCATTTAATATTCCTAACAACCCAGTGAGGTAGATATTAATACCCTGACGTATCTCCCCAAAGGCTTTAAGTTGTGATTATCTACCAAGAGGCTACTTGAGAAAAATGTTTGTTTATGTTCATGAGGGCATGATTAGAATGATGGTTTATTAACTATGAGGGTTTCTATTATACCTATTTCTCCACTGGCTCAAGGGGCAGACACTATTTCTAAGTGAGTGATAGAATTGTGAAATGTCCACATTTTAACAAGCAAGCTACTACTGACAGATGCTTTGTAAGCGAACACGCTCAGAAGAGTGTAGTGTTTTTAGTCTCCTCAGGGAGTGATGCCTCCACTTGGAATTCTAATTTCAGTTTCTGTTACTAAGAAAGAGGAGCGAAATCTGACAACACAGACCACAGAGGAGAATGAAGGCAAAGTGGGGCTGTGAATCTTTAATTAACAGGATGTTCAGGGATGCCAGTGCATGAGCTCTTACAGCTGCTGTGGAAGGCTGCATTTACGATGGATTCAGAAGACACTCACTGTTATCACTAACTTCAGGAGGTAAAAACGCGGTTTCCAAAGTTCTAGTCAGTGGTGAGAAGGAAATCATTTCTTCTGGAAACCCGAAACCTATTTCTCTGAAAGCACTTTCATACTGTTAAATGGCTTGGTTAATGGTATGGCTCATATGTTCCAAACTCAGTTTCTGAAACATTCAAAATGTGCACTTGAGAAATGAAAAATACAATCATAAGTAAAAATACTAAAGGATAATGATTTTAACTAATGTTAAATTCCCAGAGATCTCAGGGAGCTTCCTAAATATTTTGGGAAAGGTAAAAGTAACGCAGAATCTCCTGTTTTCTGAGTAAAATTATTGAATTTGATGATTTAGTGAAAATGTTCATTTAATTATGCATTAGAGGGTAATTGAAATTTTTTACAAAGTGCCAGGCACTGTTGCTAAGCACAAGAACTATTAAGAAGAAAGACACATCCCTGAAGTTAAATAAATCACAGCCTACTTGGAGTGAATATCAAAACTTCTGCTGGTAAGCCACTAGAAGCTTTAAAACAGTGATTTAAGGAGGTAACCAGCACTTGCAGCAAACACTGTTATGACTCCCTTGGGATGTTCACAAACTGAAATAAGCAAAAATTAGAAACATTTACATTTACGAAAACAAAAAAAATGAGTTCTAAAATTAAATTTATTGGGATGATATTGGTTAATTAAATCAAACGGGTTTCAAATGTACAATTCAATAATAAGTCACATGTATACTGCATTGTATGCTCACCACCCAAAGTTCAAATTCCTTGTCACCATATATTGACTCCTTAACCTTTATCTACCTCCCTTTCTTTCCCCCTCCCTACTGATAACCACTAAACTGTTGTCCATGTCCATGAGTCCCTGTTCGTTTGTCGTTTGTTTGTTGTTTTCAGTTTTCTATCCTACATGTAAGTGAAATCATATGGTTCTCTACTCTTTCTGTTTGACTTATTTCGCTTAGCATGATTATCTCAAGATCCATCCATGTTGTTGCAAATTTCATCTTTTCTTATGGTTGAGTTAATATTCCATTGTATATATGTACTACAGCTTCTTTATTCAATTATCTATCAAAGGGCATTTCAGTTGTTTCCATGTCTTGGCCACCATGAATAAATAATGTTGCTATGAGCATGTTGCTAATGAGTCAGCACATGGTCTTTTCTTATGGCTGAGTCATATCTCGTTGTATATATGTACCAAATCTTCTTTATCCAATCATCTTGTTGTTTCCATGTCTTGGCCACCATGAATAATGTCGCTATGAGCATCGAGGTGCATATATCTTTATGGATAAATGTTTTCAAATTTTGGAGTAGATACTCAGAAGAGGGATTGCTGGATAATTCTATTCTTAATTTTTTGAAGAACCTCCATACTGCTTTCCACAGCAGCTGTACTAATTTACATTCCCACAAGAAGTTTATGAGGGTTCCTTTTCCCCCACAACCTCTCAACACTTTTTATTCAAAAATATATACCAACCTGTATTTTCACAAATAATATAATTTATAAATTTATAAATATTACTTGAGACTTGTTTACAATCACAGTTTTGATGGCCTGTCAAATATTAAAGGGGTTAGCCTTGGTCAGTATAATTCTAGTATGTTAACATTTACTGGGCCCCTACATCTGAAGAAATCATGCTAGGGGCTAGAGGAACAAAGGGAAAGACATATAGCTTGTCCCCAAGGAGCTCAGAGTCCAATGGGAGAGAGAGACAAGTAAACACTCAGTTACAGTGCATTATATTGTAATTGCCAGAATAGACATACACACGAACTGCTCCAAGGAGTCAAAGGAAGGCATTCTACAACTACAAGGATTAGTAATCAGGAGACTGTCCACAGCTCGATGTTAAAATGTCTTGCTGATAATCAAAGTTGTCCAAAGAGGGATCCTTCAGACCTCAAATATATTAAGGCGGAGAGACCAATTATAAACATGCTGTAGAAAATTTATAAGAGATGAAACTAGGTAATAATCTAGACTTTCCAATTGTATATAATCCAGTTTTCAACCCTGGATATATCTTTCTATACTAAGTTACATAGGTTTATGAAAAGTGGGCACTGTCACCCTCTCTTTTAAGGTTCTTCAACACAGACTTGTCCACAAGGTTTTAAAGCTCTTCATTCTGGAACAATCTCTGCCAAGACAGCTGGGCCTCACATCAGCTGACACCCGGATAGCTCCATAGCAGTAATTAAAGCAGCCTTCACTTTTGTACCACGACTGTCCTAAAGATCAGAATTGTCAGTATTCTAATAAACTGTACATACTTTTCCAGCCATATTTAGTTTTAGAAGCACCTTATACTTGGTTCTCACACTCCAATACTGACCTGTGCCACCACCCACACTTGAAATCTCTTTTACCTCTTCTCTCTGCCATGGTTTCCTTAAACTATAGCCTAAACTTCTCATACTTCAGAAAGTCATTCCAATTTATCACATTTATCCATGGCCTTCCACAGGAAATACTGACAACAGAGATGTGAAATCCTAAATGTGAACAGGAAAAAAATTTTTTTTTTTCTCAAAAGCAAAGGTAGACGAGAGAAATCTTTTCCCAAGCCTGTTCATCTCTACTAATAATAAAATTTAACATCTATTGAGTGTTCCCTCTATGTCTCATATATCCTTCTTATACTTTATAGAAATAACCTAACTTCATCTTCAGGACTAAGTATCAGTCAAATATTATTAATATCACCATTTGACAGAGGAAACAGTGAGGTGATAACTTGCCCCAGACTGCTCATTTCATAAGCAACAGAGCTGGGTTTGAATCCAGGCAACATGGGCTCAGACAGTGTGCTCGACCACTACTCTTCCTCTCCAGTATATGACAATTCTTACTGCTATGACCCATATGAGCACATAAACAATGTGACTGATTTGTCAACTACCTCTGCTTGCAGGAAATACGGCAGAGAAGACGGCGGGGGGAGATGGGGGAAGGAAGAGGGCTAGTTGTTAGATTATCAAATATAATCCCATAGATTATATGCTAGAGCCAGTCTAGGCATGGGCCCACTCAAAGAAATTATAAAAGCCACATGAAGTAGATCCACTCTGAAGCTATACATTTAAGAGAATGAAATAAAAGAACTGAACTCCAAGAGAAACTGACACGAGGTAATAACTAAACATATAAGGTATGTGGACTCTTTCCAATGTGGAGATATGGCAAGGGAGATAGAGCACAGACCACCATATGTGAAGGATTACTGCTTTCTAAACTACACAAAATGTTCCACAGAAGTATATTCTGTGGGCACTATTGTTAGGACTTACTCATATATCGTAACACTGATGCTATTTTATTCCACTACTATTCTTCCATCTATCTTTCTTCCCAGATTTTGTAACTAGTAAAAATTTACATGTCACAAGTACATAATAAATACATGTTGAAATTAAATCTACTAAAATTTAGGTACCTTTCCTGGGGGAAATTATTTTTTCCAAAAGCTTCTGCAAGAAATTAAAGAAGAAATGGAAAAATTTATTTTAATCAAACACCAAAATGACATACAGCAAAGAAGTGAAAAATATCAATAATTTTGAAAAGACCAAGGTGAAGAAAATTTTAATATTTAGAAAGTGTGGCTGAAATAGAAAATGCATCAGAGAATTCAAAATGCATTTCAAATGGATACAGAAGAAAAGGAGCTTTGTAATGCAAACACTGGAAACAAAATGACTTTTTGTAAAGCTTTTAAGCTCTAACCCCTGGCACAGATTCAAACTGGAGCCTGACATTTGGGAGAGGATTTCTCTTGGCATCTATGCTCCTGCATTTTCACACTCTTTAGAGCCACCTGTTGTATCATGCACCTGTCTGCTCTTACATGATTTACTACAATCAAGAGTTTGCAGGTGTTTTCTAGCTGACTGAGTTGAGCTTTCTCTTTTCAAAATAGATTAAGAGTGACAGCAAGAAAGACAGAGCAAGGGAGAAAGAAAGAAATTTGCCTGGATAAAATTATACTGTGTTAGTCCCTCTATGAATGTTATCAAAATTAATACAAAAGTTTTGGTCTTCCCTTACCCCACTCGCCAACAATGACTGCTTTTTCACTTTCATCCTACGAGTTCAAAGATAGCCAGTATAACTAGCCTCATATGTTATTAGTAACCTATTCTCTGAGGAGGAAAATTGCAGTAGCCAGATAAGTTATCAACAATTCTTGGTGGGCTTTTGTTTCATTATCCCATGACAATTACAACATGCATTTCTAAAAACTTACTTTGCACAATGAATTTATCACTCCACAGCAAGCACAGCCAAGGAAACCAAGCCTTTTCTGAAAAACAATGTCCTTTGCTTTGCTTTGAAAATTAGGTACAGTAAGAAAAACAATTATAAGTAAAATTATAAGTAAAATGTAGATTCTTCATATCCTTATGTGCAAAATATAGGCCCATTTATATTCTCTCTCTCTATCTCTATGTCCTCTTCTTAAAATCATTGCTAGTATTTGTTAATAGTGTATCTCTGGCAAGCTATAAAACTGCAATGTTACCCGTGATTATTTTTAAATGTTATTTTTTATGATAAACATATTATGGTGCCAATGTTTATTTTAAAAAGAAATTTTAAGCTGTTTTCATCTTCTTTCTGAAAAAAAACACTCCTAGGTTACAAATGGTCAAGATAAGGCAGGCCAACACATGGCCTATAATAGGCAGCAAAGTTCTAAAATGTTGATTAAGGGTTGGCAAATTGTTCCTGTAAAAAGCCAGATAGTAAATATTTTTAGGCTTTGTGGTTCATATCATCTCTGTTGCAACTACTCAGATCCGCCATTGTAGCATCAAAGCAGCCACAGATAATACATTTAAAAAATGGGAGTGTCCGTGTTCCAATAAAGATTTATGTACAAAAGTAGACGGCAGGACAGGTGTGGCCCATGGACCCTAGTTTACCAACTCTGACTTAGAGGCAAGAAGATAGCTGACAGAAACTGGGCATTAGTGTCACCTTACACAAAAGAATGTTCCCTGGCCCAGGTGAAAATAATAAAGGGAGAAAAATAACACACAGAGTTGTTGAGCTACAGCTAATATTTAAGTGTTATCCTTGGTATATTTCTTAGATCTTCCTTGATGTTATTCAGATAGGCAATAGTGAGTCATTTATTTAAGGTCAAAGTATATTATGTCTATGAAGAACCATCACAACAACGAAAAGTCTTTGGGCTGGGTATTTGTATATAATGCCATCTACCTTAAATTTTGAGGAGGGAGAGAGAACCTAAAAGGAGACTATCAAAGTTCACTGCAACTAAATTAGTTAACATTTCTGAAAAAGATATTTTCAGTTATAAGGAGATAGCCAATTCTGTACTATAAGCTAAAATATTTAACACAGTCCCACTAGACTACTGAGCAGCATAAAGAAACCACACACACACACACACACACACACACACACACACACAAATGCCCCTCTTTCATATAATTTCAGTTTTGATAATGATGATGATTATGATGATGGTGATGATAGCTAACAGTAACAGTGCTGGCCTAGTGTATGTCGGGAATTATTATAGATTGTTTTACAAATTATTTCTAATCCTCAATGACCCTATAAGTATTATTATCTCATCTTCCACAGATGAGGAAATGCATAGAGTTAAGTGGCTTCATCTGAGATTAGTCTGACATCCATACGTACAAACTTTCCACACATGATAAAGCAAAATTTTCTAGTTCTCCAACTGACAAAATAAAATTTAATTCAGTTATGATAAAGTTAAGTTTACAATTATGGAATTCTGACCTAACTTACCTGCTAGAGTGACAGCTCAGAAAAGCAAAATGTTATGTGCACCCACTCTCCAAGACCAAAACTCTCTAGCAAAGCAGTAATGTGGGCATGATGGAGAGTGAGTCATGTAATTATAACCAGCCAACATTTTCTTCATCTACTGACTAAGGCAAAAGAGGAAGACAACTCATCCTCACATTAAACTTAAGAAATATTAATCTACTAAAATATTCTAAATGAGATTTGTAAGCAAGATGGCAAAATAGGAGACCACTAGTCCCACTCATATCCACCCGCAGCCACAATAATTTATCAGCCATCCATGTTAAATGTGCTTTTGTGGGAGCTTTGGGATCCAGGTAGAAGATCATGAAACCCTATTGGAGCCAAAGACTGAGGAAGGCCACTCTGAAAAGGCAGTGCCATGCCCAGGTGGCAGACTCACTGACTACGGTCCTGACTACAGACTCAGAAACAGCCCTAATTCCCTGTGAACTCAGGTATAGCACTGCTTGGCCTTGGTTCTGCCATCAGCACCATACGCCAGGGGATCCAGTAATAATCACATCCACTTGCATTCTGAGTAACAAGCACACCAATTTCAGTCCTAGCTGTGAACCTCGAAGCAACTCATGACCCGGTTCTAACTTCTCTTAGCTATGCGTCCTTTCTGTCCAAGATCTGGGCAGGAGACACACTTGTCCATGCCCCTTACACAGGTCTTCTGACCTCAGTTCAAATACAGATCCTGAAATGGTCCTGTGAATAGGCTCCTGCCCCTCTCAATCACAGGCCGGGCACATTTCTGCCAACCCAAGGACTTGCCAAGAGACATACATATTTATGCCCACAAAGGTAGGCTTATTGACCTTGGTTCGATTACAGATCTTGGAGCAGCCCCATAACCTGTTTCTAGCCCCTTGCACCTGCATCAAAGACAAGCCCTGCCCACCCAGGGACTTGAAGGGAGACACACCTTTCTGTGCCCCTAATGCTGATCTGCTTTCCTCAGTCTGACTATAGATTCTGAAGCAACCCTGTGACTCAGTTGCACCGAGCAGACGCATGACCCGGCTCCAACTCTGCTCAATTATAGTCACAGAGGTAATAATAACACCAGTGTGGAAACCCAATAAGAAAAGGTCTTTCCAAATAGAAAAAAGTCTGTAAAGACTGAAAGAGGCTTTTGCTCCTTTAAGTGCAGAAACATTAACTCAAGAAAACACCAATCGTGAAGGATCAGGCAAACATGATACTATCAAAGGAAACAAATAAAACTCCAGTAACCAATCCCCCCAAAAATGAAGACCTATGAATTGCCTGAAAATGAATTCAAATAATCATCTTAAAGAAGCTCTATGAGACGCAAGAGAAAATGTACAGACAAGCAAACAAAATCAGGAAATGATGGATGAAAAAATTAGAAGTTTAATAAAGAAATAGACATCATTAAAAAAGAATCATACAGAAATCCTAGAGCTGAAGAATACAATATAAAGACCTTCAACAGCCAATTCGATCATGTAGAAGAATGAATTAGAAACTCAAAGGTGGGTCATTTTAAATTAGCCAGTTAGAGGAACAGACAGAAAAAAGCACCAAGAGTACACAATGGGGAAAGGATAGTCTCTTCAGTAAATGGTGTTGGGAAAACTGGATATCCAAATGCAAAACAGTAACACTGGGCCCTTACCTTACACCATAGGCAAAATTCACTTGAAATGGATTAAAGACGTAAGACCTGAAACTATAATAAAAAAAGAGAAGACAGTAAAACTAATACCACAGAAGTACAAAGGATCATAAGAGGTTATATAACAAATTAGATAATCCAGAAAAAAAGGAATAAACCTAGAAACATAGAACCAGCCAAGACTGACTCAAAGAGAAATAAAAAAATCTGAACAGACCAATAACAAATGAGGAAATTGAAGCAAAAATCAAAAAACTCCCACCAAAGAAAAGCCCAGAACCAGATGGCTCACAGGTGAGTTCTACCAAGTGCTTAAAGAATAATTAAAATCGATTCTTCTCAAACTTTTCTAAAAAGTTGAAGAAGTAAGAACATTTCCAAACTCATTCTGTGAGCCCGGCGTTGTCCTCATACCAAAGCCAGATGAGGACACTACAAGAAAATGTCTATATCTCTGATGAACATAAATATAAATTTCCTCGATAAAATACTAATAAACCAAATTTAACAAACATTAAAGGTACCATTATACTATGATCAAGTAGGATTTATCTCTGGGATGCGAGAATGGCTCAATGTATGCAAATCTACAAAACTCAAGCTCCTAGACATTGGTCTTAGCGACAATTTTTTTTTTTTTTCAGACATGACACAAAAAAGCATAGGCAACAAAAGCAAAAATTAACAAGTGGGACCATATCATACTAAAAATCTCTATAAAGCAAAGGAAACTATCAACCAAATGAAAAGGCAGCCTATGGAATCAAAGAAAATATTTGCAAACCATATCCAATAAGGCGTTGACATGTAAAATATATAAGAAACTCATGCTAGATAGAACTGGAATTTTGATATATTGCTGATTAGATTATAAAATGGTACAACCACTTTGGAAAACATTTGGATAATTTCTTATAGAGTTAAACAATTTTATTCTAGGTATGTGGCCAAGAGATATGACAACACATGTCCACAAAACACTTGGACATTAATGTTTACAGCAGCTTTATTTATAATAGTCTTAAACTAGAACAATCTAAATAATCATCAGCAGGCAAATAAGCAATGGCATACTCATACGATGGAGTATTACTCCATCAATAAAAAAATACAAATATACAAACTACTGATACATGAAAAAAACTTGGAAAAAACTCAAAAACATGCTAAATAAAGCTGGCTAATTCATAGTGATAGAAAGTGAGCTAGTGGTTGTCAAGGTGAGGATCAATGCAAAGGAGCATGAGGGAATGTTCTATAGCTTGATTTGGGTGGCAATTACAAGGGTAAATATTTTGTTATAACTCAGCTAACTGTACACTTGAATAGATGCATTTGCTATATGCAAATTATACTAATAAAGTTGGTTTTAAAAGAAAAGTGAGTCAATTCTATTATGATTGGAATTTATCTTGTTACTAAATACACCCAACCTCAGAAAATTTGTGGCCCTCTCATTTAGTACTGTGTAAAGCAGCCCCATAATCATTCTCAGTTCTCCTTATCTGCTTTCTTTGCTGTTTGTTAGTTGTCAGCAACTATCGTGGTTATACTTTGTTATTTTTTGAAGAAATTACACTAAGACAGAAGGAAGTAATTGGCATACCTCAATTCAAAAAGAATGCCAAAAATCTGATCTATTTCTCCCCACTACCCATCTGCGAGTTCTTCACTGTAGGAATCCAAACTCAGAAAAAAAATCTAGGAAGGTAATATAATGCATAAGGACACTCTATATCAGGGACTTATATCAAGGGAATTTGTCAAACAATTTAAAAATTGCTGACACTGTACTACTATCCAACATAATCAAGTATTTTCCAAATGCTAATAACAAATTTAACATATATATTTAATTTTAAAGCCTGACTTTTGATATATTGCTGATTAGATTATAAAATGGTACAACCAGGAATGCTTAGTTCATAGAAAATGTATACATCTAAAGTAACCATTAAATTATTGATTTTTTAAGTTCTTAATGAAGACCTCATAGAAAAATTTGAAGATTTAAGAAGATAGTGGGAGAAGAAAATGAAGTTAGGTGAAACTAGGAAAAACAAAGTTTAAATCAGTCTAAATATTAAGGCAAAGTGAAGAATAGAAATGAATCAAAAGGTAAAAAAAAACAAACAGTTTTTTAGAAACCAAACAGAGAAGAGATATTTCTATTTTGATTTTGAACTTTGTCTAAATGCTTTGAACTGTCCCTACCTCCTGTCTCATGCCTCTGTATTTCATTTCATACAAGTATCCATATAAAAAATAATAAATCATATTACCAAGTATACCCTGAAGCTCGACTTCAATTTCCCACTGATCTCTTTCCTGCTGCTGACAATGGTCACATCACAAAATCCTGTTTCTTCCACAATAGGAGGGCTTAAGTTGCACCTCGTTGTCTTCAGAAACTACAGAGCAATTGTAGGATCAACTAACAAAGAAAAACTAAGTAGAAGTTCAAGGCTGTATAAAGAAAAGTGGGTTATCTGGAGGAAAATAATGATTCATTAATAACAGAGAACAAAACACTGCAGGTAAAATGGAAATCCTTCTTAAGGGCCCCGAATCAAAAAAATGAGCTTCTTTTTAAGTGTCAGAAAACCACATTTGTGTTTGCCTCTTTGGAATCCTGCATGTATATAGAGCTTACTTATTTTGCGCTATGAGTATTTCAGGAATGCATTTATTCCACACAATTAGGGAGCCATTTAGTAAACACACAGACTTTGCAGACACTATACAGAAATGAATATCAAAAGTATGTCTCTTGTGTCTCAGTAGCTTCTGCCACTGAGAAACTAGAAATAACCATAGGAGCTCTGCTTAGCTAAGCTCTGACATCCCCCAAATCACCGCTGAGACCTGAAATCAGTCTTTCCAGTTTACAAGATTCAGAAACTTCTAGGATCTTGTTACATTTTAGGCAGGAGACAGAAAAAAAGCACAGTTAGTCCATTGCTCAGGGGTAGGAATTATACAATAATTAAAAGTGCCTTGTCAGACCTGAGCAAGGAAACATTGGTAGGACTTTTAAGGATGAAAGTCAAATCCTGCTGATATTCAAAATGAGCATTAAATTTTGAGTTATCAGCCACTTGATTGCACAATCTATGCTGCTGGCACTTTTGCAGCACTAAGCACATGTTGAGAGCAAAGAATAGGGAGGGAGGGAGGGACAGTAGGAGTGTGCAAGAAGAAGCACAGGGATAGAGGCTCCAGGGTAAGTCACTGTATGCAGCAAGGTAAGAGTAGCTACTGCTGATTAAACGTTTATGACTAGGTTTGGTGATAGTGTTTTATCTTACTAAATCTTCAAAAAAAAAAAAATGCTATGAAAAAGGTAATGTTAATTATTTCTATTGTCAGAGAAATCCAGCTCCCATCATGTTTGAATTTGGAAGCACCGATTGTTGTCCTTTGCTTATAGGCCCTCGGGGAAACCTGAGCTGAAGCCCAAACTAGTAACAGAGAAACATAAAGCTGGTGAGTTCTTTCACAACTTAAAGGAAGAAATTCCATTTCCTGCGCCAAATCTATTTTATAAATTAAATGACAATATAATGTTTCCAAGTATTTACTCTTGGAGATTAGGTTCCAGAGTAATTAAACATGAATTTTTAAACATATTAAGAACTTGTCTTAAGAAGGAAGCTTCTTCATTCCTTCTCAGTGTTACATCAAGAGTCTGTATAGTTTTGAACTTAAGTAGAGCCTTTTCTCCATATATCTGCACTCATAAGAACAATCTTTGTTGATTGTATACCTTCGATCACAGAATATGAACATCTTTATCTCTCCAACACTTTCTTTGCATTCTTTCCTCTTAAACCTTATCCATTATCATTGTTTGTGAAATCTGACTTCTTTTCTTTTTAACCAAGGCTGTATCAGGTTTTCTGTTTCATGAGTTCTATTTCCTCTCAGCTTTCTACATGAGAACAAGGAAACTTGGAGAATACACACACCCAAGTTCACACAGATCTGAACTGGCAAGTCAGAACTTGAATCCAGGTCTATCTGACTCCCTGCTCTCTGCTCTGACCTGCTATATTACTCTGCCTCCTTCAAGCACTAATAGAACAGCTGAGGCAATGAGAAGTTCAATGTGAGCAAGAAGTGCCAAGAGTCTGGATATATTTCTACGTGGGAGCTGACTTTTTAGATTCAAAGCTTTGTACAACAATGTATGTTAAACAGAATCTTTCTCTGAGCCTGTTTCTCTCTGACAATAGAAATAATTAACATTACCTTTTTCATAGCATTTTTTTTTTGAAGATTTAGTAAGATAAACATGCACCTAGAACATGCATTAGAAATTTAAGCAAGTATGCAAAAATGCCAAAGACATAAGAAAGCTGTGCCACTGTGTTTAATCTGAATAAGGCAAATATCTTGATAATACAGTCAGAGCACAGCTGCTACCAAGTTACTAGAAACGACCCAAGGATGGCCCTATTGGTGTCCACTAGAGGCAGCATTGTATAATGGTTATAATAGCAAGTCCCAAAATCAAATTACCTGAGTGAGAATCCTTAGTCCACCTCTTTCTATTTGTGTGACCCTGGGCAAATAACCCAATCTCCCTCTGCCTCAATTTCTTCACTGATAAAAATAAGAATAATTTTAGTATCTACCTCACAGGTTTATTGTGAGAATAAAATAAGTTTATATATAAGGTACTTATAAACGTATTATTTAGCAAGCACTCAGTAAGTTACTCATCATCAACGAGTGAAATGGAATTGAGAGAAGAGATGCATCCACCCTCCACTGTCTCTTGTTATCATCTTAGATTGGCAAGTTTGAGATATTGTATGGCACCATGAATGATCAAAAGCAGTTAACAAAGATAGGTTGGTTTTAAAAACACACAGGCCGCTTTTATATGTGGGTTAAGTACAAGAAGACTGCTGGCCACACTGGACATCTTTACTGGCAGCCCTGACAGGTGATTTACAAATCTTGATAGAAGAACCCAATCAATTTCTGAGATAATGTGTTGCTTGCAAGGGTTAAAGTCACACTGTGGCTCAGTGGGCATGTAAGTGCTTATACTGGTCATGTTGAATACTCAGATTAGGGGCAACAAGATTTGTCCAGGTAGACTAAATGTTGTGGGGCTGCTGAGAGCCTTGTTCAGAATCTGCTTAGTTCAGTGCACATTTATTATTTTGCCCACCAAGCATTAACTGTCCTTCAGGATACCATACTCTGAACAAGATTTCTCTCAATTTCTCTAGAAATCATCCTTTACTGACTCTCCATCTGGTTCTAGTGGTCCAACCTCAAAAAGGGACACACAACTCATGATTTACAAGTCCTCTGGTTCAAGGTTAGGCATGTAACCAAGTTTAGAAATTTAAAGCAAGTGTATCAGTTAGGATTCTGTTTCATTCAGAGTGAATGCCAGCATTTGATGGGAATTGTCCATAAAAAGTTGTTTTCACTTCTACTGTATTAACCTAGGAAGATGTAGGCTTAGAACAGCTGAGTGACTTTTTTTCCCCTCTAGAGATTAAGAAGAAACCAAAACCAATAACGAAAAAAAAAAGAAAAAAGGATAAGATAGTTAAGATAAAATAAAGGGAGGGGGGATAAAGTTCTGATAGCATTGTTTGAGTCCTGACCATGCCTCACTTAAAATGAGACTATTCCCTGGATTTTTAAGCTATTTAAGCCACTAAATTCCCCTTATTTTTTAAGCAAGTTAAGATTAGTTTTCTGTTATATACAACAAAAAGAATCCTAACTGATATACTTAGGAACCAAAAGGGACTAAATCTGCTAGTTAAAGGCATTATTTCTATAGCTGACAAAAAAAAAAAAAAAAAAAAAAACCAGAATAATCTAATCTGACAGATTCTTAGCATGCTCAATGGTACTTACTCTTCAGTGCCTTTGATTGGATCTTTGTGCATTCTTACTCATGTTCATAATTAGCATACATCTGATTTCGATAGTGTCTTTTTTCCTAAATATCTCAAAATAATCTTTCCCAATAGAAAGAATAAAATACCTTCAGTTTTATCCATGTGGATCTCATATCTCCATTTACCTTTAAGTATGTCTATATGGCTCACAGCTCAAAAGTGTTATTCTATAACAAGTCTTAAGCAAGAACAAAAACAGAAAACCTAAGCATCTATTCTGGAATACTAAACAGGTTGAAAATAAAAACAAAAATTTGGTGGCCAAAAATGAAATTGTGAAAGATCTTTATGACTTTTCTTTATGCTACGATATATTTTGATAAACTTATACAAGTGTCCAGTTTTAGGTATGTCACTTATGCTAATCCAGAGATGGCATGCTGTAGTATAGACACTATAATAATCCTAGTATAATTAGGAGATAGAAAACACAGAGTAGGTTAGGAAGAAGGTTAATATCAAGAATTATTAACTATGATAAAAGAGTAACTATAAGTTATAAGGAAATTCTATCTGGCATGCTAGGGCCAAGGAAGAGCACTCAAGGAAGGATACACTTGGAAGGCATTTAGATTGTTGGAGAAGGTGTGGCTTGACCACTGGATAGCAGGTAATATCACTGGTTCAGTCAGGCCTGAGCTGTTCGAAGTTGATGGAGTTTGGAGTGCAGTTGATGGAAGTCACACTGGAGTTACTGGGCAAGTAATAAGCAACCTCCACAGTACAGGTGGGAAAATAGTCGAACAGCCACTTGTGACATGGGTTTGCAGTGTGAGTCTGGGTGCTAGTGGGGATAAAAGGCCTACAGAGCAAATGGCACACAGTATCTCTGGCTGTCATGCCAAGATGACTGTGGGAAGGTG
Source organism: Pteropus alecto (assembly GCF_000325575.1). Lineage (NCBI taxonomy): Eukaryota > Metazoa > Chordata > Mammalia > Chiroptera > Pteropodidae > Pteropus > Pteropus alecto. The sequence continues at coordinate 10,146,721 of NW_006442512.1, read as the reverse complement.
ATGAAAGCCAGGCTGAGGTTGAAAGGCCATGGAAGAACCATGTTTTGAGCCCATGGCTGGAGCAGAAGTCATCCAATGTTCTGCCATGCATACTACCAGTCCCTGGTTTCACATAAGAAACAGCAAGAGAGCTTCTTTTTCCTGCAATGTGTATCCAGTGTCCTCTACTTGAAGAGCTTAACACCATACTCATTTCAAGGAATATTTGAAGGAATTTCATTGTTTATCACAAAGGATGTATTGAAGGGCGCATGCAGAACTGAGAGGCAATTAAATTAATAACTGACAGTCAAAAGCTAAGTCAGCCCTTCTCTATCCTATGAATCCTTCTTTCTCTATTTTTCTTGCCCTATTTATTTTTTACATTCTTTCAAAACCAACATTTATTGAATACCTACTATTCATCAAGAAAAAATGAAAAAAACACAATCCATGTTCCCAAGGGGCTAGAGGGGATGTAAACAAGGAAACAAATAATGAAAATACCATGTGATGAGACTATAACAGATATGCATTTACCAAATTAAGCTCTGTGGAAATTAAGAAAGACTTCTGTCAGGTATTAACTTCACTGTGTTGTATCACAGAAATGTGAGGCTTTTAGTAAGTAACTTATTGCTAAAAATCATCAAGGCATTGAGATTTAAGTTATTTATTTGTTTGTTTTGTATTTCAGTGCAATTAAAGTGTTTCCTGTAATAACATCACTTTCCTTATTTGTGAACATCAATAGGCTTTCTCAAGAGGGCAAAAACTTTAAGAACTATACATAACCCAAGTCTAGGTGATTTAGGCTGCTGCCCACAATCATGATGTGCCCATAGGAATATGATATATTCACAAGACTATTGCATTTGATAGGAAAGAAAGACATTTGAAGCTTTCAGCTGACCTCAGATATTTATATTTCTGAAATTTCTAATTCGATCAAAAAGAATCAAAATATAACTTTGCCCAGGGATAGGAAGTAGTCCTTAATTTGACGAAATCTAAAAAAGTAGGCAGCTGTACTTCTTAGTCTGGAATTTAGACAAGAGATATGAGCTGGAGAATATTAGTTTAAAAGTCAATATATTAGCTTGTTAAAGTTGTGAGATTGCTCAGAGAGGAGCTATAAGAAGAGAACAAAATGACTGTCTTAAGTTTGAGTTCCATGGAAGGAGTCCCAACTGGGAATTCTTGTTCAAATTATTTATTGAAAGAGTATTCTCAGGAGAAGGGAAGCAGGAGATTCGGGATAGTGCTGGGGGGAAAACTAAGCAAGAATGAGATCTCAGATGGAGCCTAACTTTAGCTTAATCCCATAGGGAGGTCTGAATCAGCAATGTATCTCAGAGTTGGCCCCAACTTTAGGCAAGGGGACCAAATTAAGAAAGACTTTTAGAGTCCTTCTGCCACCCGGGAGTTATTAGCTGCAGGCTGTCCTGAGACGGGAACAGAACATGGCCCCCAGAAGAGGTGGCTCCTGGCTTAGGTAAGTCTTCAGAGAAGGGGGTCAGCTGTGAGCCATTAGTGGCCAACACTAACAGCAGTTGAGAAACTGGGCACTCAGGCAGGTAAAAGTGATCAGAGTGGGACACCAGTTGTGTCCCCACCATAAAGATTAAGGAAGAAATCCTGGGGAATCAAAAGAAGGATGAATTTAAAAAGAATAGTAATAGTAGCAGCTATAGCAGGTGCATCTAAATATTACAACAGAAACAAGACTGAAAATATAGCAGAGTAGAGCAGTTAAAAATAGCTCTCTGAAGTCAGCTCATTGTCAGATCCTCAGATCACTCTAAATAGAGCACTTTTTGAGATTACACATATTTTGCATTGCTTTCTGTTATTTTCTAAAATTATATGTATGAAATAAAGCAAAAATAAAGTCTGTACCAGTACCTACAACAGTTACTACCATCTTGTCCTTGAAAGATGCCCATCTCAGAGAGCAAGGCCCAATAATTAGCAATCCACCTGGAACACCACAAATCACATGGAGGGAAACTTGGTAGTGGCTTCTAGGTCTACTGGCTTCCCTATCTGCTGTCACTACAAGGCTTTGAGGAGTTTAAAATTTTTTAAAGGTCTTCTTACATTTACAAAGGAGATGCTAACCTATACTATAATAAAATAAACTAGAAATGATAATGTGCAATTAAGAAAGTACTGTGTGACAATATCTTAGTGATTTGTGGTTATTTTGCCTTGAAAAAGCATATTGTGAATGGTTTTGTTGAGATTATGTTTTTGTATTATATGAAATACATAAAAATTTGTACTGACTGAAAAAACTTTTGATTCCTAATTTTATTAACCATTGCTTCCTTATTAATATTAAACTAACTGAGCCCGTAGTACTTAAGCCCTGATTGTTTAAGCAAGTCTTGGGAGTTGTACACATGGTTCTTTACAAAGCCTCATGGAATATAGGCAGAATACACCGTTATGCTCTGTCTCCCATTTATCCTCTCACCCTTTAAATATATTCAGTGAGGCTAGCTTATTCTCTGACTTTGGCTGAAAATCCATTCAGCTCAGTGATTTCCCCAGCACTTGTTGAGTGTGCAGTCCTAAACTGGCCTCATACTCTCTTATGATGCAAACGTTTACAGCTGGCTTTCTCTGATGGGACAAATTTGTGAATTCTTCAGAGATGTCCAGCATTAGAGTGGACTCTCAAATTGGTTCCTTTATTCAGATAAATCTATTCTCTTCCAGGGTTTCTTGATACACTCTCCAGCCTTTACTATTCTGACCCTCGCTTCTAACTTCTCTTGAGTGCCCTCCAGGCTTCCCTGTCAGGCAGCATAAGAAAGAGCCCCATTCCAGATCCCTCGAGCCTGTGGCCCAAGTAATCTCCTTGAATCCTTCCTCTCTTAATATAAAATGAAAGGAGACTGCCCCATGGGAAGATAAATACTCTCAAGTTTTTTTAACTCCACATTAAATTTTCTTCAGCGTTGTCTGTTTTATGACTCACCTTGGTATCTTGCAGATATATTGACATCTAGGTTAAAACCTCCAATTTAATACCCTTTTACATTGAAAAGTCAATAGGAAATAACCCCCATGTCTTATGTAAAAGCTTTTGGGGAGTTGTAATAGTGAAAACACCCCGATTTTAATAGTTGAAAGCATGGGAGAGAGTGGGCAAAGCCCAGAAATAAACCCTGGTCCCAGGGAACAGTGGCATCATGGTCCTTACGTGATTCCTGAAGTTCTAGCAGCCCCATTAGTGCAAGAGAACTCTTGGAACATGTGAGTAACCTGCCTTAAAGGTTTGTCTGGGTAATTGGGGCTATAGGTACTTGCAATCTAACTAGAAGGTCGACTTCTAATTCTTTGCCCGTTATCCCCTATAAAAAGACCTCCTTTCTTGCTCTCTTTCTCGCTCTCGCTCTCTCTCGCTCGCTCGCTCGCTCTCGCAAAAATTATTTTTACTAAATTCCATTGACCATTGAGGGCGGGTTAGGAAGACTGGCTCAGTCATCACCTAAAACAACTTTTTTAAAGGCTCATTAAACTTAATATTTAAGGAGAATCACTTTCTCACTTGAAATATTCAGGTAATTATTTTAATTTTCTGTTTCTCTCTACTAGTATGGGACTATCCTGAGCTAACTAGCAAGAAAGAAATCTGCAATAGAAATACATCCAATCTTAATAAGATTTGGATAATTAGCTTATAGGATGGAGCCAATTTTGTTTCCCAAATTAACTAATTTTTGAATTCAACCACAATTCATAAGGCTTCTTTATAAATTCATTTTTCCACTCTAACAACATACTCAAAGCCGCATAAACCAAGAGGCTGAGCTACTGTTTTATGTTATTTGTTTGTTGGAAAAGACAGTCTTGGGGACCCATAAAGAAATAAAATTTTTCTTTCAAAGTAATAATTGTATATTATACATGACAGCTAAAATATCACACTTATACATACCATATTGCACCAAACTCCATATATGCTTGGAACGTTTTTTCACTTTATGTAGCATAGTTATGAAAACCAATAGAATCACTTTGCATAAAAATTCAGTCCTTGGTAGCCTTTCTCTAGCTAATTATCACTTTAAAAAAGAGAAAAAATTCTAACCATTCAATCTAATGCAAGAAAAGATTATAGGGCTCATCAAAAAAATGCTTTTTAAATTTATGAGCAGACTTATGGAGAAATTGGTTTGCCATTCCTTCATCACCTGGCCAGACCCTGAACTTTAAAAACGTGATTAATTTCAGCTGCTTTAAAGGTTTAGATGAAAAAAGAATCTGGTTTCAGGCAGATTTAAACATAACCCCAAGAAAAATAATTAATTAATGTTCTATTATCCTCAAAAATCAATAAGCCATCAAAATTGCCTCCAGTGTTAACTGCCTTGAAATCACCTTTGAGGTATTTACAGGATATAATTTCATTGAGGTATCAGTAACCAATTCTGTTTTTCTTCACTATTGTCAAAACTATAACATAAATGTGTAAACTTTTTAGAAAAGATTTATCCCAAAATCACCTTTCGCATAATAGCAAAAGTAATAAAAGCAGAGCTCAAGTTTCAAGAGAAAAATTTTATAGGGAAAGGGTTAGGCAGGATGATAAGAGATATTCATGCAAGCTAGTAAAAGAAAAGGACAGGAAAAAGAATTATTAAATTTTTATTGATCTTCTTATGAGGCTTGCTGCTGAAAGAAGTTAAGCATTCAGCATTTCAATATTTTTTATGGCAGTAAGAACGTAGAAAACAATAACATATTCACCTTAACTTGTTGTTAGCCTTCTGGAAGTAGTCTTCATAAGTCCTCTGATACCGTCCAGTTTCATTTATCTGTCCTCAACACTTGCATCTGTATTTGTAAAAGGAAGTATACCTAAAATCGGAAAACTGTATTACTTTTAAGTTTCTAGATCTTTACAATAATACATCTCAAATATTAAAGTACATAAAACTAATTATGTAAACTTGTTTAAAATGCAGAATCTAGCACAGTGATCATCATCACAATTATCACTGAAGATTCTCAATCAATAGATCTACAGTTTAAGAAATTTATAACTTTTTTAAGGATTGAAACACACTGGAAAAACGCTAATCTAACTTCGAGGCTCACACTCGAGTTATCTGGAGGTTGTTATGAAGATTATAATCAATCTGTGACATCTGGAAGGAATTAACATAAGAATCAAAATAAATACACAAAGATGATGGTGATGATAGATACATAGATAAATAGATTCATCATAGACAGATAGATCATTCCAATGAGATGAAATGCAAGGGCAGGTAGGAAGTGAGAAAAGGAGATGAAGAGAGAAAAAAAGGAGATAGACATGTTTGTTTTTTAAATAAGGTAGTTAAGGTTAAGTCTATATAATACGAAACAATTTTAATTCTTACACTAAATTGGTTGGTTGTTTAGGAACATACAGACACTGCCTCTGTCAACTTTAGAACAGAATGTAGTTCTTTGGGGCCTATCTCCTTTTTATTCTCCCTCAGTTTTTTCTCTCCCCTCATAACCAGCTTACCTCTCCTTCCTCAGCTTTCTTCTCTTTCTGTGATTTTTTTTACTCATTTCTTTCTGGTCATTGTATTAATTTACTATTTTATTATATCTTTATTCTACGCCCACCTTAAGCACTTTTACAGTGTGATTAAAAGAACTGTCAATATAATGGCTTTCCCACTATATAAGGCTGAACGTTTAGAGCTTCTTTCTTTTAGATTAAGCATTGCCTTATCTATCAACTTCTCTTTTAAAAATCTATATGCTTCTGGAAGGGATATGTACTTTTAGAAAATCAAGTCACTATCAGCTGGAAATTCTTTTTCCTTGACAGTCAGAAACCAGCAGGCATGGCTTTGGGCTTCTTACAGACATAAAAGGAAGGCATCTTGGTCTGCTTTAAAATTTGGAGACATCTCACAAGATGTATGCAATACATCTTGAGTAATTGATTTTTCCATCTTCAATTAATTGTTTTAAATACACTTCAATTGTTAGGAACAGCAAATTTTAACATAAAAACATTTTTCTAGATTCGTAGACTCAAATAAATGGAAGAAAAAGTTGAAGACAACAGCAAACTATCCTTTTATGGAATTTAACAATGAATTTAACAGTTTCTTGAAAATATAGTCTTAAAATACACACACACAAGCTAAGGACATTAGGAGTTGTAAGCCCTTATATCTCTACCTCCTTTCTCACCTAAAACTGTTCCACAACCTGCCTTAATAAAAGCCCAATTTAGCAATGCATTAGGCAATGACTATTGCTGGGAAATTTTTCCAAGTATCAACTAAAACTTTCTTATATTATGGCTTATTTTTTTTTTCCTTTTATTTTGTGCATCATGAAGATGAATAGCTAATCATGATGCTTTTTTTAAAACTTTTTCCAGAATCTGTATTTAAATATAGAGGCTATTCTTGTGTTTAGCTTCTTTTATAATTTATGCATCGCTTCAGTAGAGGTCCTACTAAGAATTTTTATTGTTTCTGCTTCCTTACAACCACACACAACCAGAAATATTATTAAAGCTCATTTTCATACACTGCTTATATTTTCATGAAAATGTCTTTAATACTTGGCCCTTAAGAAACAGCATTTTTCAGTATTACTAGAAACAGAAAATGATTAAAGTTTAAATTCATTAGGCACTCAATAAATGTTTATTGAATTTAGCTGAAGTATCATGAATTTTTCTATTTTTAATCTTCATTATGATTTATTTTCTATTTTCACTTATTATGAGAAAAGATTTTCATATTCCAATAAAATAGTTAGATTTAATTTTTTCCTCTTTTGAATAATTCTTTATTCACTGCTATTATATGTAATATTTCAAATGAAAATATTCTTACTGCAAGTCTCCTGTACCCATGCTTTTTTCTTGCAACAAATAAATGTATTAAATTTTTTCTCTTCTTAATAGTAATCCTTACCACCTACCTGACTTTGAGAAACATTGTGAAGATTGACAAGGTCATGAATAAAACACTTGAAATTCCTTGTTTGGGGTTAAAAAAAAAAAAACTATAAAAGAAAATAGTAGTATTCTATTTGTTTTTTCTGTTTTTTTTTCTAGACATCTTACAATAATGCCTTAAAAGATCTTTTTATCCATTTGATCCTTGTGAATAACATGAACTTGATAGAATATGGATTCTTTATAATAAGAATTCATTCATTTCTTTCTGTTACAGAAGATAGGTTCACCATTGTCCATTCAAATAACAACTAAATGGGCATGACTAGACCAACTGATTTCAAATTCAGATATAGGAGTTTAATAGTATATCTCAGCTTTTTCGTAGTTAGCCCATCAACCATGGAGGAAATACAGTCTCTTAAAATCAAGGACCAGGAAACCTTCTTGCTAGGAAATTAGAAATTTTCAGGAAAATTCTTTACTCCTCTCTATGTTGATTCTCCCCTTATACTATTTATCAATCAGTTACAATGATTATTTCTCTGTCATTTTGCATGTGTGGTATAATGGGATTAAACCAAACATCTAGGTCCAAATTTCTCTCCACCATTTCCCCACGGATTAACCTCCAGCAAGTATTTCTAAATCTCTATTGCCTTTTAGGAAATAGAACAATATTTTTCCCTCGTTAATCATAACGTTTTTGAGAGGATTGAATTAGAAAATGACTGAAGGCACTATATATATTTTAAATTGCTTTATATGTATAAGATACTATGATGGTAGCCTATCTAGTTTTATTAACAATTTCTCCTACAATTCTTTCAATTACATCATAATTCTCAAATAAACAAGTTGAGAGGAAAAAGCTGTTGGCAAACTGAAGGGTCTTCTCATTTACCCAGCTGTCATCTACATATAGATTTAAAGACACTGTGTTCTTCCAAGGGTCTTAAAACACCTCTCAACAGTTTACACATTCCTTTCAATTCTTTGACCAACAGCCCTGTCTCTGCTGACCCCTGCTCCTAGCCAGCTCTTGTCTTTCCACCTAGAATGTCTTTCCTTCATCCATGCCTATTGAAATCCTGCTAATCCTTCAAAGACTAGCTTAAAAGTCACCTATTCCACTGAATGTTATTCAATTTCTCAAATTACAAGTAAATTTTTAAATGTATTTTCGTTCTTGTAGCACTTCTCTTTATACTACATGTACTCTAATCTCCTCCTTAAGACTATGGCCAAATTGAGTTGGAGAAAGAAATTCTCTTCTTCATTGCTATACCTTAGTGCCAAATAAAGGAACTTGAACATGAAATTTGCTGAACAACTCTCTGGTACTCTTATTCATCTATCTCATGCAAATTAGTCTTTCGTTTGTTCTCACTGCACCTGCAACACAAAAATCTGTAAGAATATAATTTTGTACCACCTATAAATCCAATTTAAATGCTTAAGTCTTTTACTCAAGACTGCATTGTTATCCCTTTCCCCCACCCATCTTTAACTCCA